>NW_027526203.1:368460002-368644414 GCF_048455015.1 Haemaphysalis longicornis | reverse complement strand
TCGAGTCCACATGTTTGACAACTGAATCCCTAAAAGTGGCGCCAGGGACCAACGCCAAAAAACTTTGGGGTTCGCAGAGACATGCTTCGCACATAAAAAAAAAAAAGAGTTTGACAGGCTGGGACCCGGATCGTTTGGCTGGATCCGGGGAACACTTCATTCGAAGGAGAAACGTGATAGCCAAAGCAATTTCAGCAACGAGACAGATTTTGCGGTTTTTCGTTCCACAAAAAAATTGTATTTGGATGCGTCTAGGTGCCGTCTGGAGTCATTTGAATGCGCCTGCACGCACTTGACCTTGTAAGTATTTGGGCCATCGAAGTGCGGCACCCCAAGTGAAGGACACTGCAATGGCGGCATGTGTCACCCACGGGTTTCTCAACTTGCTACCATCCTTGTGCTCAATTGTCACGAGTTTTAGACACAGTGTTACAATTTGTGGAGAAGGGTGTGTTCGAAAGCGTGTATGAATATAAACTGCTCTTCCCGATAGGAAGTCGCCATTCTTCCCAATGGGCCAATCTCGATTCGCATCTGCTGCACGGTGGCCTCGGGTGACTAACCACACCCCTCCCCTTGGAATTGTAAACACCACACTTGAAACTCTCTGTCAATTGATCGTGTGAGCGCACATACTCCTTGCAGTACGTAACCCGGTAGCCACACTTTAAACACCAATGTCGGTCCCGGAAAAAAGCGAAACGGACATTTAGAGAACCGGATTTTCTAAGATTTGATTTTTTTTTTTTTTCCTGAGGAGGAGGATCTGTGCGCAGAACGAGGAGTACGTGTGATCCCTTCGCGCTGCACGCGAAGCGTCCGCGATAACAATGTAATGTGATTCGTGAACAATAACGGTTGAGAAACCTGAACATGCTGGAGCGGAAACGGTAGAGACGCGAGAACGATGGGCGGAAGCTCGTCCTCGTGCGCGTTAGGGGTGTGCTCGCACTGGCGCGAGGCTGCATGTGAGTGTGCGCAGCTCTTCTCGCGTCCCAACGATGTTCGCTAGCCGCACGCACCGGCGGTCTGGGACACGGTCGGCAGTCGCGGCGTCGAAGGCAGCTCTGTCTGCGCCGCAGAGCCCGGGAGACGAAAATTGGCGCCGCTGCACAGTTGCGCATGTAAATAAGCCGCGGCAGCATCAAAGAACGGCGCCGAAAGCACAGCACAAAAGGAGACACCCTCGCGAGGCTGGATTACGAGCCGCAGTCTGCTGGAATGGTAATCGCCGGGATGCGTCGAAAGAGCTCCCTGTGAACGCGCGGCAGCGCTCATGCGTTCGATGGGTAATCTGAGATTAGATCGGCCAGCGCTAAGCACATTCGATACAGGCTGATGGATGGGAGGACTTACGGGCCGCCATATCCCACACATGCGTGGGGCCGCCGCCGCCTCCCTCAACAGCCGAGCGCTGGACAAGAGCACGCGACAAATCAGCGCCATGCAGGGGGATCACTCCGAGCGCGCTGCGCGCTGACCCGAGTTACGCAGTCAAAGGGGAAGAGGGGGTTTCTTTGGCGCTACTAGAGAGAAAACAAAGCCACTCACTTCCAGGACAACCACTGGACACAATTTCCCGAGAATGTCTCAACAACGTCGCCTAAGTAGCTGCAGCACCACGAGCCTTCCTCTTGCGTTAAGACAGTGCATAGAGAGAGAGAGAGAGAGAGAGAGAGAGAGAGAGAGAGAGAGAGAGAGAGAGAGAGAGAGAGAGAGAGAGAGAGAGAGAGAGAGAGAGAGAGAGAGAGAGAGAGAGAGAAGGGCCCTGCATATGCGTCTAGGCGGTCAAGGGTGGGGGTGGGGAAACTGCGTCTACGAGCCAAAAGTAAATTGCATAGCCTTTAGAGCCCATGCAAAAACTAACTGCATATTTAGCGAGCTTGTTAACTAAATAATGTACATGTACCGCACTTACCCGATTCTAACGCGCACTTTTTTTCCAGAAAAATAGGCCGAAAAATCGCATGCGCGTTAGAATCGGATACGAAACCGAAACTGCCGAAACAGCGGAAATTTCGTCCCACCCATCGCCATCGCCATCTCAAGATGGCGCCAAAGCTTTTAGCAACGATTTTTCGGACGCAGGAAGCATAGGCGCCTAGGCTTTTCTAGCGGCGTTCACACAAATCGTCAAATCGTTCCACTTTCGCGCTTGATAACAGCAATGGCAGCAGCGGCTCTTACGCGTTCAAAACGAGCGGTTGGCTGAAGAGTGCGCCTCTGGAGAAGCTCGCGGGATGGGCGTGCGAGGCGTGGGCCATGATCCCATCGACCATGGTTGGACGTTCGTTCAGAAGTGTGGCATCGCGAACGCGCTTGACGGCACCAAAGACGAGATGTTGTGGTCAGCGGGGAGCGACGAGGAGTGAGATGAGTGAGATTACTTCGAGAAATAAATCGCCCGTTTCTCTGGCATTCGTTTTTCTTGCTCACAAAGTTCTGTGCGCGTTACAATCGGAGGTGCAAGTTTTTTCGGTTTTTTTTGCCAGGAAAATCGGCTGCGCGTTAGAATCGGGGGCGCGTTAGAATCGGGTAATTACGGTATAGGGCTTTTTTTTTTTTTTTTTCATTGCGCTTCAGTGGTTTTGTTCATTCGCTTATTGTTGCCCAGATATATAACCGCTGTAGACCCCGTTCCGCCTTGGTTTTGCAGTCATATGGAATGCACCCCTTCGTACGCCCACAAGCTTTATGACCACCCGCTCCACTCAACTACTGGTGAAATACACATGCTTCTAAAACATAACGCGGCGCGGATGCCCGACCCTAAACCGTGGTAATTATGTTCATCCTTTTATTTATTTTATTCATCAGAAGGCTTTAGACGACTCCCCAGGCGGTTCTTGTGTGCGTGTATACAAGGGCGTGATTTGCGTCCCTGGTGGCGGGTTGAAATCCCTATCCGCACCGCCTTCGGTTCCTGCGAATAAAGAGGGAGCAAGGGGAGTTCTCGTGCCCGAGAACGAGAGAGGGAGACCACAATATTTTGCCGTCCCCTCCAGGGAACTGGGGACGCATGGGAGCAGGAGACACTTGCGGTTCACAACGAATAAAGCATGACGGCAGACAAAGGAAACAGCCGAGACACTGCGCGTGCGTTTTCGAGCGAACCCGCTCCGCGTTTTCGCCTGCTGGGCGTCGCATGATTCTCGTCCCTCTCTGTCGAGCATGCCGTTCCTCCTCTCCGTATTTAAATGGGGCTGGCCTCCCCTTCCCGGCGGCTCCCCAGGCTGCTGATTGGCTGTCGCGAACGCGCGGGCACGTCGCCGCGGAATGTGCTTGCTCGCTGGCACGCGCAAGACAGCCCGGTATGCGCTGCCGGACGGAAAAAGATCCCTGCCGAGGCGGCGACGACGCGCGCTGGCTTCACTCGACACCAGCGTGTTCTCCACTGCGCCCGTCAAAAACGCAGTCGGCCTATTCCTAGGCGCTTGCGTCAGGACACTGCCAGGCAGCGAACAAAGCCGACAGATGCGGCAAAGCTCGTTTTCAATGCTCACATTCAATCCTCGCTTGCAGCTAGGGCCGTATAAATAACCCCCGGGGGAACTCAGATTGGATTCTTGTCGAATGAGCACGCACACGCGGACGCAGCTTGCCGGCTCCCATGCTGGCCGTCCGTCCGCCAACGCTGACAGCGCACGCTCCCAATTAATCGCGTCCCGAGGCTCGGCGAACGCTAAACGACGTGTCATCGGCCACTGCAGCAGGGGCGGCCTCACTTTGCTGCGCCCGAGCCAGAAGATGGGCCCCCTAGTGAACGCGGGCCCTTGCTTATGCCACAAACTGTTTGCACGGGTTTGTTGCTAAAAAACGGACATGTTGCTTTTTTTTTTTTACCAGCGGAGCTGTTGTAGCTGGCCGTAATGTGTGGCGCGTAAACAGTTAAAAATACCAAGAAAATAGCGAGCACTCGTGAGAGCGTGCCTCGCGGCGACAGCCGAGTCCCCGGCTAGCGCAGTGGCTTTAGCAAAAAAAAAAACAGAATAAGAAAGAAACTCTAGCGCTGCCGTCAAGCGCTACCGTGTATGTCATGCTTGGCATGAGGGGCACAACGATATCGATTCATATTACGGTGACTACTACTAGCACAGTGAAAAGCAACGACGGAACTGTAGATAAACAATTTAAAACTTGTACAAATGCGTGTTCTTCAGTGCTCACGTAGAAAGAACTCCTGCAGCTTCGCTATGGTTCAAGCCTTTCGCGAGTAGTGCACGCTTCGCCAGTTTTTTTTTTAATCATGCCCTTTCCTCCTCCACCAAGGCCAGTACGAACACAACGGAGCAGGTGCCGCATGTAGGTATGCAATACTTTAAAGGCTCAGCGCACTTCTTGTAAGAGTACAGCTTAAAACCCCTGCCTCACCGACAAAAGTATCGCGCTGCGAACAAAAGAAACTAGCGGAAAGCCTGACCTTTAGCTTCGCCAGTGAAATGCCTGAAAAGGTGGATGAATATAACTATCTCGCTCTGTTCTTGCCTGGGCTGATTCCAACCACAAAAATGAAATCTGACGTAGAATCGGCGTGGAAATGGGGGCATTCGGCAAGCGCCCTCGAATAATGAACAGTAGGCTACGTCCATGGGTGTCGGAAGGATTTTGTCTTGAGGGGGGTAGACATATGGTAACTAAATACCGCGTCATCCAAAGGATTTAACGAAGAAAGCTCGTTCCTGTTCTTCTGTTTTTAAGAAACAAAAATTTTAAAAATGAAGTTTCAAAAGTTTATTGGCGCTCATACGTCACTACAGTGCATTACATAACGGCAACATTTTATTCAATAGAACGATCGAAGACAGAGGTTCTGAAACAATTGTATCGCAGAGATCAGATAACCATGCAAAATAAATGATGCTGCCAGGCAAGCTTCTGAAAAACGGCTATTTGCTCTCTGAAACCCGGTTCTTACAATCACTAATCCGTGAATATAAGCACTGCGCCTGCACGTGCGCGCACCACAAAGTGGTTATCTCTGTGAATGCTATTTTCCCCTGCAATTATTTTTACGATGCAGCTGACGTATGACGAGTCGAGACCGGCGGTTGTCGTACACCGTCGAACGAATCCACGTTTTCACACGCGGAATCAGGTCAAATTAACACTCGATCGGTACAACATGTATAGTCGCGGGGAATATGATGGCCGTTACCAGAGCGCAACTGATATCTAGATGTATCCCCTCTGCGAATGGCAGGATATCCACCGGGCATTCATTGAAGCCTCTGTTCTTTCATGATCGGCGCCTAAGTTCAGCTTCACAGTCGAAGTTGTCGAAATGGCAGCATTTCTTAACTGCCTCGCAGAGCTTACTTTTTCAATATTGCTCGTTCCCTCGACGCGTTTAGGTGATGCACTGAAATTTGTCAGGCAAATGCGAGGGTGTCTCCAAATTTTCCCAAGTAAGGGTTGAAGATGCTACGGGTAATCTTGAGGACTTTTAGAGTGTTTGGCCGGCTGTATTTGGCGAGCAATTATTTCGCAGCACACCGAGCTCTGTACCAAGCTGTCCTTCCATCTTCTCGGTCTCTGAAGGTCCGTAACTTTTATCCTGTCCTCGCTTACTGTTTCCGTCAGAATGTGCTGCTTCAGTTCTAAACTGCCCATTCACCATGTGCTTTTTTTTTATTTGTTGCATTCTGCATTTTTCTACCGCTGCATTCTTCATGTGTATAACATCTAGATTTAGCTCGGCCAACATCGCCAGACTCATTTCAAATTGTTCCCTCTCTCTATCCCAGTGTGAACACGACGGGCGCCCACCTATCAAGTCAGATTAAGACCAAAAATGCAGCTTTCGATGAAGCTAACCTGAATATGCTTTACAAACTCGCTTAATAATTTATCTAATCAAAAGTGTATATTGCAAGCAAGCGGGTCAATTTCGTGTACCCTGTTAAGGCCAGGGTTACGCAGAACGAGGACACATGTCCTCAAAGAATAAGAAAAAAACCGTGGCAGCTTCGCGTGGCGCGAAGACTGGGCAAACAGCGAGACTGGCGGCCTCACCGAGCGGTTATGCTTGGAGACTCGGCCAAGTTTTCTGCGTGGTGACGTCGATAGCCCCTTAAAAAGCAATGAACACTCGGTCACTAAAGTATGTACAAAGTACGCGTGCCCACCGGCTTTGCGGTGAAGCTTCAAGAGTATCGGACGGCGCAGCGGGACGATCGTTTGCTCAAAAGTTTTGAACTCGTTCGGTGGCCACCGTTCGGCTTGTGTGGTCTGGCGTGTGGGACGCTAATGAAAAAGTCGAGTAAAGTTATTGCTTATAGGCTTTTTCACTTCTTTCATGTTGGCAAAAATTCTTCTGCACCCAGTTTTGTTGTCCACGGCGCGAGCAGTGGACGCTCAGCGGTCACCGCGAGTCACGCGCTCACTAGCGCTCGGCATTTTCTCGCTCTTTAAGCTTAGTTTTCGCAGTTTTTTTTTTTTTTTTGACGATAGTCTTTCTTGGGCTACTTAAACGCAGAAATTTTGGTCTGTCTGTATGTCTGTATGTCTGTCCGTCTGTCTGTCTGTGACTCGATTCAGCCACCCGGCCAAAGCAAAACAATGCCTGCGCAATAGTCTTATATAGTCACAGCTAAATCTACCCGTCTTGGTTCGGTGTAATGTTCATACTCGTCAACATTGTTGAAGAAGAACAAGACATTACGCAAATATGAGACAACAAATCAATACAGAAGTGATATTTACAGTGTTCCTTTATAAAAATTCAAACATGCTTGACTTTTGCGAAATTAAATACTTCATCAACTGCAGAAAAAGAATTCACTCCGCCGTCGCCTGCTGTCACCCGCGCCACTATAGCTTCTGGCGCCATTTTAAGAAATCAACCGGCGACAGTTACGCAAGGTTCCACTAGATAGTTTCCACGTTCTGCTTGCAACGCACGTGGAGTAGGGAAACGCGGTTCCATAAACGTTGAAGTAGGGTGCCTCGATTAACGCGCGTCTTCGCCGTACGGCAGCGTTCGCATCGCGACACCCGGTTTGGAGCAGTGGAACGCGGGAAATTTTAAATGATTTAAGCAAACATTTGGCGTCTTTACCTTGGGAGGAGCGCGACGCAAGAGGAACAACGAGAGAGGTGAGCGGTAAAGCGAAGGGAGGCATTTACTTCGCAAAAGCCGATAAAGACTATCGTCTTTTGACGTCTTTTGCAACAAAAGGAGCAGATACGCGGCCAATTTTTTTTTTTTTTTTTGCTTTTTGCTAAAGCTTTTGCGTGTGCTGGGGACGCTCGGCGGTTGCCGCGAGACACGCGCTCACCAGCGCTTGGCAATTTGTTGGTAATTTAATCATTCATTGTCAATTTGTTGGTAACATATTGGCAATGTTTAACGCGTTACACGCCACACGCGTTACGCGCTACACATTACGGCCAGCTACAACAGTTCCGCTGTTAAAAAATGCCAGGTATGCAATTTATTTTATTAAATGTTTTTTTTTTTTTTTTTTTTGCAGATTTTCTCTGCGTCCCAGAGGATCATTAGCGCATAGCTATATCGCGGAGTGCCCCCCCCCCCCTTCCCCCATTTCAACCTCAGGGCAGCCCGCATCGGCTCGAAGCGTTTCAGGAATGACCTCCTGAGAAACCCGCAGGATGCGAACCAACACGGATGTACTTTAAATGTTTGCGTTCTCAAAGCCAAAAAAAGAAGAAACGCGACAGCCTCCAAAAGCTTCCCTGCCGGTGCCTCCCTGACTGCTTTTTCGATGCATAAGGCGTATTTACGCAGTCGCCCGCAAATGTGGGCAACAGAGGAAGGTCTGCAGATCACTCGTCGCTGATTTTGCTGCGCTTAAATCTGAATACAAAAGGATCGCCGAGCCGAGAAAACCCCTCACACGCTCCGTACCAAGCAATCCCGCTACCGCCATCCCCCAACATGGCGTCGCGTGCTCGTTTCGTTTTTCTGCAGGTAGATGGCGGCACTTTTGCATAAGGTCTATTGTGTAAAGTTTTTGATCACCTATTTCAGCGAAAAAAAAAAAAAAGCAAGCACGAATAGAGCAGCCCCCCCCCCCCCCCCCCCTCCCTGCCGACGGCCATAGCTACGTCTGTCATTGAAGACAATGGCATATAACCAATGCATGCTGCCGATGATTGCAGAAATATGGCGCCTTATTAAACATTTTGAAAAAAATTAGGTCAACCCAACCAGCCATTGAAATAAAGGTGATAGAGATAGGAGACGAGCGTCTTGGATCACGGAACAAACTGGGGTGGCAGACATCATAGCTGAAATTAAGTGCAAGAAGTGGACTCGGGCTGGGCACGTAATGCAGAGAATTGACAACCGGTGGACCGCCCTACAGGGCAACAGAGCGGCCACCTATCGGCTGGGGATTTATGGGGAAGGCAAAATCGGAGGCAAAGCGAGACAGGAGCGGTTGGAGGTCTATGGGAGGGGCATTCGTCCTGCAGTGGACCTGAGTAGGTGTATCATGATGATGGCGAAGTGATGATGATGATGATGAGTCACACCGTGCAGATTCGTTTTATCAATGGGTCTAACGATCACTCATGGCAAATGTCTTTATGCGATTTATTAATTACTTTTTTACTTGCTAGACTTACATTTCTACATGAATGGACGGGTCTAGCGAGTTGGGCTCTTTGTGATAGATACTGCCCCCTCGTGATGCGACAAACTAATAGCTACAATTTTATTGTCGAACGTAAAAACAAAACATAAACCGCACTTGTTAAGCTCCCCTATTTCTGAATTAGAAGTAGCCAAAATTATGATTCATTTCGCTAGTAAACAGTTTTAAACGTCCCCTCACGCGACACAGTGAATGCTGACAATTACCGAATTCACGGCCCCGAAGGCTCGTTGAACTTCTCGGCACGTTTTAAGCAATGGCGGCCAAAACTCCCTTGTTCCGGGGTAAAACCATATTACTTTGTTCGACAAAAAATATTAACCTGTGACGTAATCGCTCCTGTCAATTGTTTAAACTACGTCAGGACCTTCTAGCCAATTAAAGAGCGTGGCTTTAAGACGTTACGGAGGCAGTATTTTTGTGGAAGAGCAGCTAAAAAATTGGCTCCAATCCACGCTGTGAAGGTGGTTGGACTGCGAAGCTGTAAACGACACCCACAACGATAACCCATGCAGCGTCACTTGAATTCGCACACGTGGCATCCGCTCACTGCTACCATCCATCACGCTCTTCGCCTACCTGTCTCAATCCTCTCTTATTGAATTGAACGGAGGTTTATAGAGCGCAATTCAAATTTCCCGCCTTCGCAGTGCCCGCGCGCCCCCTGGCTGTAACAGCGTGAGCGGGAGTTATGTTCTTTTTTGCTTGCTTTCATGTCGCACGTGCCGGAACCTTACTGCGCAGTTTGAAACGCGCCTTTGTGGCGGCCACTTTTAGCGTCTTTTGAAGATTGAGGAGGAGGGCGACACGCGCGTCTGTGGCGTCAACTCTCTCACTTATTCCCCCTCACTCTTGTTTAATGCGTCGGTACCAAAGAGCGCCCTCCCCTTCCCCAAACGCTGAATCCATACCACCGTCCCTCCTCCTTTTACACGTCTGGGCGTAGCTTAGTCGGCAAGACGACGGGCTCTCGCTCCTCTTCTCTTCGCGGGCCCGGGTTGGATGCCTGGCGGTGCCAGCAGCTTATTGGTGTAGCCGGGGTGGATCCAGTAATTTTCTGCTGACGCGGACCCGAAACTTTTTTTGGCTGGTTACAGGCATACTGCTTCGCAGCAAAAGTACGTTGTCCTGTTTGGTACCTTTCTCGCCCAGTTTTTTGAAGGCGTACCAGTTGCGTTCGTGTTTTTATCGTTACACAGCTCTCAATCACTGCTATAGCTTGCAAGCCCCTGCCGGCATGCATCGCTTTGTGACTGCAATCGTTTTTATTCGTGGAAAAGATTACCTCAAGAGATTTGCTAGGGTTCTCATCTATTCTTTTTTCATTAAAAGACAAATGGAACATGCATGTTTATTAAAGCATATTTGTTCGCAACGACGGGTAGATATTATTAAAGGCTGAATATTTCCCAAACTGCACGTTCTCTTGGGGCCACTCAAGCAAATCATTCGATTTCAAGAAGGCAGCACTTTCGTTGGATACGTGGTTTACAATCGCCCTGCCAGGAGAAAACTAACCCTGTCATTATTAAAAAAAAAAAAAAAACCTCATGTCCTTTTTTTCTATTAAACTTGAGCATGGGAGAAGGTTGAAATCAATCTCCCAGTCCCACTCGGCTGCTTCCGAACACATTCGGTCCTCCGGAAGGCGCCCCTCCAAACGCGGATGGGGCTTATTAGAACAACGGAAGCAATAATCATCGACTGCGACTGAGAAACAGAGCTCGCAGAGAGGTGCCAAACCATTGTGCGGATTTAGTCCCAGGTGCTACCTGCGGAGGTATTCCTCTATTGAATGCCGGCGCTATATGCGCGCTTGTGTGCTCGCTGAAAAGGGGTACGTGTACCCTCCGTTGTATGCAGCTCGCTATTTCCTACCTTGCGTTTGCAGCGGGGCACTGGAACGCTGTCTTGCGCAGCAGGGCGGAAATGAAACGGCTGCGGTGGGTTCACCGAAGCGGCAAGTGTGAATATGGAAAAGCCACATCGGCGGACACGAACACCTCATAATTGCCGCCGCTACATGCGACTCATCAACACTGGGCCGTATAATGATCGCACTGAAGCACAGCGTCTGCGTGCAGTCAGCCAACGCGATACGCGCCATTTGACTCCCAAGCGGGCCTCGTTCGACTGTTGTTCGATCAGCAGGATACAGCCGGACGGGTTGACGGGATCTCGTGCAAGTCCAACCGGCGGTTATTTCCGAGTGGCTCCCTTAACTTCACAGTGGCAAGCTTCGCGCCCGCCGGGCGTTGCGCATCTCCATAGGCGACATGCGTTGCGGCTCCGCCAGCGACGGAGTTTAGCGAGGGTCCCGCCTTAGAGGCTCAGCGCGACGTGCATGCGCATGCATGTGTGTCGACAAGCCATCCTCCAAACAACCTGCACTGTCACATGGTGACAAGAAAGGATGGTGCCTAACCATGAGCGCCACGTGGTAAGTGCGTAAAGCGAGCCGGCAACGCCGGACGTGGTGCACACTGCTCTCGCCCGAGCAGGCCTAGGCGGACGCCGCCGTGTAACTCCGATGTCCCCGCTCACTCGAGCTCCTCGCGGAATCACTGCTGCTCTCGGCTCATCACAACCGACAGGCAAAGCTTGGAACCTTAAGGAATAACCTGCAGCTGTTGCGAATACTTGCTCTACCTTTGGTTCGGAAAAAGTGAATCACAACAGAAAGTGAGAGACGAATCAAACATATAGGATCGCACTTGGCGTGAGTGACCGTAGCTCGTTTACAGCAGTGAGGACAGGGGCTGATGTGAATCGAACTGGCCGCTCTCAAAAACCTCGAACGACAAGCATACGGGAAACCTTCGCCTCGCCTTGCAATAATCAAGCTGTTTATTCGCGCACGAAATATTTTGCAAAAACGTCTTCCGTAAAATCTGCACAACAAGCATCTCCCCAAAGATACGTGATTCAGACTTCCGTGACATAAATATCGCAGGAAAAACTGACGAACGCAACCCTTCTGCCCTCGGGAACGCTAAACTGGTTGTGATGCCAGCCCGTTTTTATGACTTTAAACAAAGCGAACCCAACGGATCGGTACGCAGCTAACCGAAAATCGGGGCGCTGTTTACCGGGGCGTCTTGCGGTATAGTTGTGCCTGGCCTTCCAGTGCAACGTTCGAAGCACTGTTTGCTAGCCTAAACAAAAGATTTCGTGCAAAACCTTCTTATGCAAAAAACGTACACGGGGACGTATTCAACAGGACCGGCCAGTTCGCGGCTCGGAAAACAGACATTTTTTTTTTCCCCTCCCTCGACGTCAGGTTCCCTCGGCTTCACGGCGCCACGCGCGTCGAGGCTCTCGACTGCGACCTTCGGGCCAGTAGATAGATGCGCGGCGCAAGTGGCCGCAAGGCTGCGTGAAGAATAAGCTGAGCAAAAGCAGAGAATAGGGGTGAGGAGGGGTGGGCGAGGCGAAAGAAAATGGGAAACGAGGGGGGAAAGAAAAGCCGGCCTCGCGAAAAAAGCTTGCCGCGGGGAGGCGGAGATTGGACGCAATTAATTGGGCGTCTCTCGAGGCGCGATAACAGCGCTCATCTGGGGCCCCCGCTCGCCAGCCCACCCGCGTCTCTTGGAGGAGCGGACAGCCTCTGCGCGCCAGGGCTTCCGCGGCCCGGTGCGTTGCGGGGGAAACGAACGCGCCGCCTTTCCATTGACCCCGCTGGGCCGGAAGACATCACTCCTACGCTCGGAAATCGGGACGTGCATTATAGTGCGCCATCCACAACCATGTTACGCGCGTACACGGTGCGAACCTCTTCTGTCGACTGCAGCTTCCAAGGGGTGTACCTTTCCATCGACTCGTGTATTCGGTCTTGTCGGCAATTGTTTATGCCCCACCGCGTAACTTCCTTTCGTTTTTCACCACTTTTCTTCGGGATCGATTCACCAAAGCGCACCGCTGGACTCTCCTCGGCAATCGAGACGACACTGATTTGCGGCTCGTATTGCAATCACAAGGATTTTTTTGGATGTAGCTGTTTCGTACACGGCCAGACCCCGCGGCAGCTGCTCTATTATGTAGTGGCAGTGGCAGCGACCAGCCTGTGATGATCGTGTGGCGTCACGGATTCTCGAGCCTTCCTTCAGTGTTTGGACATCTTACCCAAAAGATTAGCGTGTGTTCGACGTAAATGCCTCACGCTTGCAAGTGGCATCGGTCGCGGTGCCATCTATTACCTATTCCGATGCCAGAGTCCTTGCATATCAAGGGCTGCCATGAGCATTCAGAGATCTACGTGGGCTGTCGCGTCGCATCAGTACGTGCCCCTTCGTTTACAGACACGCACAGTGACTTCAAGTTGACAAATGGACGCATCAAGCATGATGGAGGAGCTATACATCGCGCGCGGGTGAATGTTTCCCCCACAAGGCACTTACTGTTCAAGATGCAGCAGGCCACTGTTCCACTCTGTCCACTTTGTGGTTTACAGGAAGGTTATGAAGCACCTCAAATGCGAATGTGCGAGATTTTCGGTGCCCAGAACGTTCCCATGTTGCCCTTCAACCAGCCGCTTTCTGTAAGATTGCAATGGTGTGACGCGTTAGGCCCCGGCTCAAAACACGCATCCCGTGAGACCAGCTCTTGACTTTCCCGCGAAGCACAGGACTGGACCATGCAGGCGAATCGCCATCATCATATTCCTTTTTCCATGATAATTGTCGCATCCATCATGCTTCGGCAGATTGTAAAATGAAGCACTTCCCTTTTGCACCTTACGAGATGCATGCCTCTAATGTTCTTTTCTCCTTTTACTTTTTTTGTTTGGGTATACAATGATCCATTTACGGGTACAATTACAGCATTATGGCACCCTCAACTGTAATTTCTCCAAACCACATTTTGTTCTAAGACTTTCCGTCCTGCTTTCGCGTGAGCTTGCATCCATTTTTAAATTTCCAAAGTAAAGACCCGATATTCCACAGAAAAATTTTGTTCATTGCGCTAATCGTGGGGCCGTGATGCCCGTTACGCGAGTGTATTTGTATGGTTATTTTTAAAATCAAGCAAGGGAATCTAATATGTTTTGAAGAGAGTCCAACCAGTCATTACGGTCGTTAGATCACTACACTGAAAATCAGGTAGCTCAGAGGAAAATATCTAGGGTTCATTTATCGTCGCAGACATTTGCGCCGAGGCCATAATTTACGTCCTGTGCGCTAGCGCTCTCCGAACAGGGGATAATTTGCTTACCTCAAAAGAAATTCGACTTTACAATGCGTGTTTCAACGATAACCACGTGAAAGATCGCGCAGGCACTTGGGAACCAATCAAAACATCCCTCTAAACCGTAGAGTGGCAGGCAGGCTTGAAAGTCTCGTACATGACGTAAAAATATCTAAGATTATTTAGAGAGTGAACGTCATTTTACTCTCGACAGCAGACCTCTCTCAATGACTGCGAGCTATTTTGCTGCACGTACGGACCCCGACAACCTGCAATATTTTTAATACCTATTTTGTCGGCCGATATACGCCTGTGTGAATTGTTAATAAAAATCCAAGGAGGGCTGAAGAGTAATTCGACAAAGGTATAACTAATTTTTTTTGTCAGAATAATCCAAAAACATGATTTGTTGCTACAAAGTCGCACTGACGTTCTCGACAGCTCCTTCACCGCTAAAATGAGAGCAGATCGCCGAAGGCAGCGCCCATCCAAGACTGTCTCCCTCGTATCTCGGCTGGCTGTGAACACGAAATTAATTTTCACTTCCGACTCGCTAATTAACAGCCGACATAACTGATCAGGTATGAACCAACAAAACTTCGGTGAAATGCGCTACCAGTATGGCTTTTCACAGAAGAGGAAACGGCACCGTCGAGGCACACAAAGAGAGGAAAACACCTTGGAATAATGAAAGCCAAAGAGGTCAGCCATGGCAATTCAGACTTTAGACAGGTGACAAAATGGAGTGGAAAACGACAAGCGTGGATTTATATATATAAAAAAAGAACCACGCGCGCACGCACACACACTAACGCACGCACGGGGCAAGTTACGTCACAGTTTCTAACGGTTTACAAGCTGGCTGATTCGGACAAGAAATGTATACACAGAATTTGGCTCCAAAGCTATACGAGTATGCAGCGGTGATTCCTCAGGAACTCAAAAAGTCACTCAAACGGAAACCTCTCGCACACTGGTATACTGACTGATGATACGATGCTGTCGCTGATCCCCACAGCGTGCACCGGCACGCAGCATGACTTTCGAGACCTATCGCATGACACTAACATCAGTTCGTCCGCATAAAACATCGATGGCTTTAACAAGAGTTTGTCCGTTCAAAACCTCTAAAGCACGAGAAGTACGAGATTACGTACTTGATCCTCCTTCGAAAATTGCGCGGAATGCCGAAGGGGAGTTGCAGAGGGCAGCTGCGAAAAACGAGCCGCATTACATGCAGAAGAGCGCGAGACGCTCTCTGTCGTCCGGGCGCAAACAGCGGCGCCTGTGATGCTGAGGACGGAGCTGCTCTACGAACCCTTGGCGTCACGCTGACCGCGGTTCTGTTATTAATATCAAAACAGTAGAGTGAATGAAAAAAAAAAAAAAAGTCAACCGACGCCGACGTCGTCCTGCGGAACCGCAGTAAAAACGACCGGTATTAAAAGCAAAGCAATAGCCACCACATTAAATGGGGCAAGTGCGGTGGCGGAGGGGGGGTGGGGGGGGGGGGGGGTACGAAAGCCGGCGTAAATCTTACTTCCCGTTTCGAGCACTTAGCATCTACTCCACAATGTTGTACTGTCACTGAACCTTCCTCGTGCACCGTGAGAACGCAGTCAAATGTCGTCGTAAATATGCAGCGTTTGCACAGCAATAATTTATGCACAGCACAGGAAAGGGTAAGAAAGTTTGTCTTGTTTTTACTTTGGACGCAGCGGCGTGCAGCGCGTACCTCGCAACATGCGAGAGCGATCTGTGAAACGGCACAGCTCGCCGTCTATGCTTGCACCGTTCGCATGCTCAGGCTGACACCGAATGGTGGTGTGAGGCACGGGTGAGGCGGCTCCTGTACCATATCTGTCCCGTATGTATACGTAGTGTGTCGCACTATGTGTTTTTACAACTCTGGCCATTCACATACGCAATCTGGCACGTGCTGTGCGAAATTGAGAAGTTACTCGTCGAGTCACGGACAAACCAAACTCGCACACAAAAATGTTAACTTGATACGCAAAGAACGTTAAATGGAATCGCGTTCAGTGGACGTGAAATGTTGGCTTGGTGTATTTATTACGGCGAAGTAGGGTCGTCATGCTTATTAAATATATATGAAAACCAGAGAAATATATAACCTGGCAAATCTATGAAATACGTAATTCATGGAATCGGGAATACATGAAATGTATTCCCGACTTAATGAATTGTGAAATGTATGAAATAAAATATTTACATGCAGGTTCCCGCTCATATTTCATTCGTGTTCGGCTGTAACTTGTTGCCCAATACTCAAGCTCCACAGCACGGCTTCAACTTTGAGACAATGTAGTGATCGCTATGCAGTGGCTCAGTAAGTGATCGCCCTTGAATAAATACTTAATAATAACACAGCGAAGGTTCAGTGCAAATAAGGGCCCCAAGAATAAGCGCGAAGGTTATTGAAATAATACTCAAGCACGGTAGCAGCCCTCCAGCGTGAATAATTTAGAGTATTGAAGAGAAGAAATGAATGACTTGATCTGAGGCAAACGGTCAGTAGAGATCCAGGGCACGAGGAAAAATCACGGCAATAGCATCGCGTAAATTATATAGTGCACTCTGAAGGGCATATAGTGCACACTATAGCTGCATACACTTGCCACTAAGGAAATGGAATTCGGGGCGTACGAATATTGGAGGCTTCGATTAAGAACGGAATAGTTTGTCTACTATAAGCTCTAATTCGATCGGATAATTGGATATTGAGTATTTTAGAATAGTCTGTTACGTCCGAATATTCGGTAGTAGTACAACAAGTATTTTGCCCCACACCTAAATTCGGAGTGACTGGGAACGCACATTTTGGACTCCTGATATCTCGGGTTGCATTACCAATAAGCTAAATTACGCGGGACATAGCAACAGTTTAATTCTCTTATCACGACTGAATAGCGGGCATTTCTGCTGATAATTAAGTGACAACATCTTTGCAGAGAAAATCCATGAAAGCTTGCAACGCTGAAACTTGCAACTAAGCCCGACCTGGACGTCCAAACCGATGAAGCCTTCTATTACAGTATAACGTTGACAACTGTCTCTGTAGACAAGTGTGCACAAAGCGGGAACAAACGCCATGCAACAAACAGCGAAAAGCAACGTTGCAGAATAATTGAAACGGAACATTTTACTGATAATGCTATACAAGTGCAGATGGTGAATTGACGTCTTGTTATTAGCCTGCTCTCGCTGCCCCTTCCACCGTTTTGTAATTTTTTAACGATGCCAGACACTTTATAGTTTGTTCGGTACTCAGGGCAGTTTTTCTATACTGTTTTTATTCATCATCATCATCATCATCATCAGCAGCAGCAGCAGCAGCAGCAGCAGCAGCAGCAGCAGCAGCAGCAGCAGTCTATCTACGCCCACTGCAGGGCAAAGGCCTCTCCCATTAATTTCCAATTACCCCGGTCCTGCGCTAACTGCGACCAATTTATCCCCGCAAACTTCTTGATCTCATCCGCCCATCTAACTTTCTGCCGCCCCCTGCAACGCTTGCCTTCTCTAGGGATCCACTCTGTTACCCTTAATGACCATTGACCATTGACTTAATGACTTAATGACTATTTTTTATTGGATTGCCCTAAATGCAATATATCCGTGCAACCGTTGTTCGAGCAGCAACTTCAGGATCTCGCCGGGTGTTTCAAAGCAAATCTTCGGGCAGGTCGAACAGCTACGGAAGTTAAGCGTCACACTAGAGTATATGGAAGGATCAGCGCGGACAAAAGACGGATAGTTCAATCTAAAATAAAGCAGTGGAGGTGACCAAGACGTTGGAGCCAATATATATAGACGTTGGCAGCAGTGGAGTATAGCCAGAAATATATTTCGGGGGCGTTATATATGCCACTGGAAAATTTAAAAAAAATAAAAAGAAAGAGAGACTGCGCTGGTCTCCCGAAAAATATCTAAGTCATTTTTCTGAATGCATAAATTTCGGGGGGTGTTCTGTCACCGAAACATCCCCCTGGCTACGCCCCTGGTTGGCGTCTGGAACGCATGAGTAGTAAGAATGTACCCATAGGAATGATTCAAAGACAGAGAGCTAACCCGATACACGAGTTAAGAAAATCTGATAGGGAGGGGCAGCACAGAATGAACTCGGCGGGCCAAAGAACGGGTTAGTTTAAGGTTACATTTAGTGAGAAGTGCATACTATTATTCATGGTGTTTGGCGAGCCTAATAAAGTCATCATCGTAAATTCGTGCTGTGAGCATATTTTGCTTCAGTGTTTATAAAAAAGGAATCTACGAGTAAAAACAATACACACGAGTCAGAACTATAGTGGTACACATTGCCCTTCAGGAGTGAAGACACACAGATAATACACATGCCGAAAAGAAACTGGGTTTTCTCATAAAGTCACGGGAATTGAATGTACCTCTACGTTTCCACCGCCTTTTCACCACCGATCAGTGTACACACTTATCATGCATGTGCTTCGGTGAAGTCGGATTGCGAAGACGAACAGCGATTTAATCTTGGCTGTACAACACAGAGAGCAATCCTGCGCCGCACAATGAGGAGGCGTTGGATATCCTATCGCTACAGGGCCCTTTGTGGCAAGAACATTTTTATCGTCTCAATAAGCGTGCCGAGGTTACAATAAAGCGCATGGAAAACTATACTGTGAAAAATTGTTTTACTCCCACATGCCTCACGCACGCTCCAGCAGGCCACCACATACCGCAGACTACGAACTCAGTCCCTCCAAACTCCGAGACTACAGCTGGCATTATACACCCCCAACTCTACCATAATGCGTGAACATATGCACCACCTCATCTGCCCCACTCCAACACCTCCAATTCGCATGCCCATCCATCCCGTCGGAGCGCGAGCGCCTACAGCCCAAAATCACCCGCATTACCTCACCCTCGTCATGAGGGGGCCCTGACTATCTCTCCCTAAAGTTCTGCGCCGCGGATCGCACGACCCCGGCGTGATAGCTGCACCCGTGGAAACTGACGCAGGGAACCTTGCGCAGTTTTACAACAAGTAACGTTTCTCCTCTCTCTCCCTCCCGATGATATTTTCAACACTATTCTTTCTCCGTAAGTTGATGTACGCTTTTCCGCCTGCCCAAGCAGCCACAAAAGCGACTGAGGGATTAGCAGGGCGTTGGGTTACGCACGTGCAGAGTGTCACGCAGTATAACTTAGGAATGAAGCCAACCAGACCCGACTATCCAGGATAGCAGACTAAAGATGCAACATTCGGCTGTTGCTTCGTTGCTCTCGCTCAGTTCGCACTGATGCGCCATGGTTTTCCAGTCTCACTTGACCAACTTTTGGTGTTACGTAATTTTTCACCCCCCAATTCGCGACTTGCCATGCCCACCCTACGGTTGGGCTAGTTGCGATCCAATGGATTGTAAACGAAATTCAGAAATGGACATATTTGGCGCCCATTTTAAACTCCTTGCAGGACGCGGCATAATAACTCTCAATGCGGGACGGTTGGTCACCCTAATCAGAATAAGGGGAGAAAACTGGGGTTTTGGAGAAACGAACGTTCAAAAGGGCGGGCATTATCTCATCACCATTTTTTTCGCCTTTCTTAAACCTATGAATTCCCTATTGTACGTGCACTTGTGATTTAATGGAACGTTTAAACTAGTTATACCTAAGACTGGTGGTTTGTACACAAATGCACGAGACTGCAATTTGTGCATAACACCGCGGCAAATTAATAATTTCTTGCGCTGCAAACATAAACCATTTGCGCAGCACTTATAGGGTTGTGCGATGATTAGAGGCCTCGGATGATGAGCCTGTATGAAAGAAGAGGTTGAGCTGGCTCGACTGCACAACGAGGAGTAGCATACGAAATTGCTAGGCAACGCAGTTCGACCATGAAAACTAAGAACGTACACCCTCAAGGGCGTTCATCATTTGTTAAGCCAACAGAGGTTGAAACCAGCTTGCTGATCCCACTTACTCTGTAAACGACCTTCTTTCGAAAGTGTACGGTCACTGTGTTAGTTTATCAAGCTGCTCTAGGCTGACTGTATACACAGTATGTTACACTGTGGAGACACAGTGGGCGTTGCACATGTTTCAACGAAGCTCGATTGCAGCGCTCACAACAGCCTCGTGTTACGAAACGACCGTTTCTGGTAAGGCGAGCGTGGCGGGAATTGGAAAGCTTTGCAGCCACAGCGCATTGTGATGTCTGGCGCCAGGCGCCGATAAGAGTCGAACGGTTTTGTACGCCTATCTGTCCGCGACCGATACGCCGATGAACATCGTGAGAACACACCGCGCAAGATATAGCAGTGGGCTTGCCGGGAGGCTCGGGATTTTGGTCCGGCTCAGGGTCACTGGCCCTGCGTTCCCGGGGCCACCCTGTGACGCAAATACAGTACTTGAGAAAATAGCCAAGTCGGAAAGCACTGATGCCTTAAAAAAAAAAAAAAAGAACACTCAGTTCTTCCAGTAGCAATCTCCCAGTACTTCTCAAGTACTGATGTCGCACACACAAAAAAGCGACGCATATCTTTTGCCTCATTTGATGAAAAGACATAGGAATAAGGGAGACTTACATGAGACTCATGATGGAGAGATACAAAAGATACACGGGGGGGGATGTTTTCTTAGCAGAAGAGTGAAAATTTCTCTACCAGGAAGGGTGCGTGAGACGGGGGACACTATCACGCCAAAATTATTTACAGCCTGTATGGAAGAATTAAACAGGAAGCCCGACTGGGGGAAGCCAGGCAAGCAAGTAAATGGAGTACATTTCAACCTCTTGAAACTTGCGAACAATATTGCCTTGCTTGCTGAGTCCGGAGGACACTTGCAAAGAATGCTTCAAGAGCTGTACTCCGGAAATTCCGTAAATGCAAAGGAATCGGAAGCAAGGTAAAAAAAAAATGCATGCAGCAAGTCTCTCCCTTGGGAAAGGTAACGAAATGGGTGGATGAATACATATAACGATCTTGGACAAACTACCTGTACAAAACCACAAGAAAGAAGACCGGCGCAGAAGTGGTATGGGCTGGCGTAAATGCAGCGAGCTATAATGCGTACTGCCGGTGATGACTTACGGGACAGAAATAAAAGTTAGGTCACGACAGCGAGCGACGGAACTAAAGATGACAGGAGCAAAGGATGACCGGAAACGAGCCTCTTGGATCAGAAGATATCACAGCTCAGATTAAGAAAGAGAAGTGGACTTGGGCCGGCCATGTAGTGAGACGACAACCGGTGGGCTACCGGAATAACAGATTGGCTACCGGGAGACGGGACTAGTATAGGGAAGACCATTACAGGGAAGACCATTAACTCGACGCAGGGACGAAATAAGAAAATTCCGAGGCAAGGAATGTACTCGGGCAGCGCAGGACAGATGCGCTTGGAGGTCTTTAGTGAAGCGAATTCATTCTGCCGAGGGCATAGATAAACTGATGATGGCGATGAGCCTGTTTATCGGCAGCTTCTCCATTATTGAGCTGAGGCTAGAGGCTGCGACCTGCTGATTTTCCTCGGAAGAAAATTCCCAAAAGCTTATATAGTGTGTCATCATAGCCACATAAGCAGCGTGCCAGGTGCAGAAGACCTTCTAAAGTAACCACACGTCATGTACTATTTGTGTCTCATTGAAATGCAAATGAATAAGAAAGCGTCCGAAAGCTTCGTGAGCCACTGGTCCGCTTTTGAAGGACACATTTTTTTTTTAAGTATCCACGGCGCTTTCAAAATGTGGTTTATGAACGCGACCAGTTATTATATTACGTGACTACGAAACATCCGAGCCAGGTATTGGCCATTTACGCGCAAGAAAAAAGTAATGCCCTGTGAAAAGACCGTTGCTCCTTTGCAGCCTGTTCCAAATTACGGGCATCCTTTTCTTTTTTTTTTTTTTTCTTTTTTGCCCAGTCTGTTGTCACAGAGTGTGTCGCTCTTATAAGCCGGCTTGCTTACTGATAGATAAAAAAAAAACTATTTGACAATCGCTTCTAAGCTAATAAAGGAGAGTGTGGTAAATAAAAAGCGCGAAAATCTAAAAATATGAGCAGAGGCCCCGTGCACTGAGCCAATCAGGCCACTATATGCTGCTGACAGCTGCGGCTTTCACAGTGCTTCAAACCAGGAGAAAAGCGAGAAAGGTTTTATTCAGCTGCGTTCTAGGGCCCCTTTGAGCTGCATGTACAGTTCATGGCGGAGCCAATTACCGTGCATACTTTTTTGAAATTTCGTGCACACAAGAAACTTAGACGTAATCTATAGCGCACTGCATGGTTGCACATATGTCCAAAACGATCGTTCAGACGGGTTAACCTTGTAGGGCACAAAAGTGAAAGGGACAGCTTTTACTAAAGGAGGTGGAAAACGAACGTCCCGACTTTTCGTGTATTCGAGATTTCGGCGCGTGCTAAATATCACCGCGCGAGTCTCAATTAATCCTTAGCCTCCAGAAACAATTTTACGGTTTGAGACCTCGTTGCATCAAACATTAAAGCAAAGTCCGCAGCTGCTCCTGGAGGCAGCAGGAAGTGCACTGAGATGCTTGTAAAGAAGCACGCTCCACTTTGACGCGCATGCCAATGTTTCAGGGTAGTGACAATCTACTATTCGCAATTCCCATTGCTTTTATTACGCCCCCCCCCCCCCTATCACGCACATGTAGCACAGCGTAAAATCACAGCGCAGGAAAAAGAGGCATTTTATTCCGTTACACTTGGTAGCGTGTTTGTTTAGAATTCCCGTTTTTAAGGAAGCGAAAATGGGCTATACTATACGAGGGAAAAAAGGTGTTGACCCTTCTAAAGGAGCTAACTTTTTAAATGTTAGCACCTTAAAATTGTGTTAATTTTTGCTGTTTCGTTTGTCTTTGAGTGCCCTATTATGGCACCGCGTTGGCACAACGAGAACTGCAACCGGTCTCAAATAGGTCTACAAGATGCCGCCGTCATCTCAGCAAAAAAAAAAGAAAAAAAAATGAAAAGGAAAAGAAAGAGAAAAAGAACGAAAGCAGCAGGGCTCGAGAGAAGCAGCTGTAACAATTACGGGGGCATGCTCCGCGAATAGTGGCTGTTCCTCCCGCCTCCCGGCCTGCGCGTCTGTCGTGACGTAGTCCCCATCGCCAATCGCAACCGTGTTTATCGCTGCATCGCGGCCATTCTACCGCGCCTCCTTTATCGGGCCTTTTTATCGGACCGGCCGTCCATCATCATTCGCAGGAGCGCCAGGAGGCCCTTTTCACCGGTCGCGTGTTCAGCAGCCGGCGGCCCAAATTCATTCAGCCCCTTGAAGCCTCCACGAGCGGAAACAAGGGCCCGGGACGGCGCCGCTCACTTTGGCACGCAACAGCTGCACGGGGCTGAGCGAATGCGATATTGTACGAAATACTGAATAATTAACGACTCCCTTGGCCCCCCTTATTAGTTTCGCGCCATACCAGAAAAGGCAGACAGGTCTGAAAATCAATGTAAAACCCGCGGCGCCGTTTGTTTTTAATATTCTCTTAACCATAAGACATCTCCACGTGCGCTCAGCAGTGCTGCATTCTGGAAGAAAGCACACGTAAGTACACTTATGCACAACACCAGCGAGGCGGAGGTGCTTACCACACTTGGTGTCTTTGATACCAAGATGGCAACGGCGGTATACGCGTGAGGACTGCAGGTAGCCTTCCGATACGCGCGCTGTCCTGACGGGATCTTCGCTCCGGAGATGAATCCGAGTTTCCTCCCCCGCCTCCTTTTTAAAGCGAAGCTTTCTTAATCTCACTGATGACGGCGTCGTAACCAAAACTAACAGCAGGAAGGCCAACCTTACGCAGTGATATGAAGATGATGAAACAAGAAAAAAAAAAAAAAACGCTTCCGTGGTCGGCGTCAAACCTGGGTCCCTCGCGTTATTACCGACGTATACCTGATAGGGCCATCATTATATTTGAGTCGCTTAGCATTTTCTTGGAGTTCATTTGGCGGGCGTTGGCTTTGGACTTCACCAGTTCGGATTTTGAACGCAGACGATGGTCTAACGTCGACGATGTGTGTGTGTGATAGAGAGGGGGAGGGGGTGCGCCCATCTTTCTTGTGAGGAATTCGTTTGCTGTCGTCTGAGCTTGGACTTTGGCTCTCAGGTGTTTTTTTTTTTTTTTTTCACTTTGATCGTTGACGCTTTGACTTTGATTCCACCGGCTTTGACTTTGGCACTTCGCCATTTGATTTTCGCGCGCAAGAGCGCTTCGCGTTTTAACCGTCGTCGTCGTCGTTAGACGGAGGGGCTATAGCGTCGGCATAGGCTATGTTTTTCCCCCCCACTTGCAGCTGTGTCGTCATCGCCTTTCCAGTTCAGCCGTCGGCACACTTTTGAGCGTCAGGAAGGCGCAATAGGTAAAAGCGGCTTTGCTGCGGAGATTCACAGGCGTAACTCACGGAGCGACAGCGTGACGGGTGGACGTAACCCGACGTGTCACCTGCAGCCCTGTGACTAATTTCCCCCCCCTCTGAAATACTGCAGCGCGGCCAGCTGAGTGCAGAGGACTTTTCAGCCGTGCCCGCACTTCTGTACTTCGCGGTTAGATAGCCCACTGTTTAGAGGCGGTAACACGCGCAAAAGCGATTAGAGGTTGCGCACGGCCGTAGAGCACATCTCTTGTTTTGATCCACGTCATTAGTTAACGCCTCCAACGTCTGGAACCTTCCAGTGCACGCATTCTGACTTCATCCCAGGCTTTCTCTGCAATCCTCCGACCCGCATGAACAACCCGGGTGCCATATAGCCACCTCCCGTCGCCACCAGCATGCTGTAGACGAGGCACTCTTGCCGTGCTTTTCTCTCTTTCTCTATTTTTTTTTTGTGTGTGATAGCGATGTTTTTGGTATGATAGCTATATGCGATAGCTATGCCCGCTAAACGCGTTTGAGCGTGCGTGCGTGTGTGTGGAGGGGTGTGCGTGCGTGCGTTGTATACCCCTGCCACACGGGCACTTTCAATTCGGATTGAAGCGAAGCGCGATTGAAGTTTTCGAGCGCGCTCGACGCACCGCTGCTGCTACACGACACGTTTCAATCCTGATCGAGAAGTTGCACCGGTTGCACTCATGTACGCCAGATGGCGCTAAAAATGTACTTCGCGGCCGGCGCCTGGAAACTTCGCGCGATCGTATAGGTATACGTAACTATGTCAATGTTACTGCACGCTTATTTAGGTCAAGTTATTTGACACAATTTGTGGCGTTAGTTGAAGTTGTCACCTTCTGTGCCATTACTCAGCGGGGACGAGAGTATCGCCGCTTTCGTTCGATCGCGCTTGGGGAACCTGGATTGAGTTCCGAGCGCGATTGGGCTCGATCGCGATTGAATCTGCCGTGCACCAGCGCCCGATCCGGATCGACTGAATCGCGATTGAAAGTGCTCGTGTGACAGGGGTATTACGTCCACATTGCTCCCCCAAAAGGATTTAGGCAATGTGTACTGACAGTTCGAGCTGTAAGGAGATTGTTGTTTTCGTGTTCAGCACTGCACGGACGCCTCTCCTGCAGTGGTTAAACGGTGTACCCTCGCGGCGTAATTTGAACCGCGGAAAGGCCCATGTGGTCTCAACGTGTGGCAGAGACACGAGAGCGAATCTGAGAGCGATGAAGTGTGGCAAGGGCTTGTTGGTAATTGTTATAGAAAAACTGTGCAGTCCTTATTATAAGCCCCGGTTCCACAAAGGCTGCCGCGTAAAGGTATAAAGAGCGCAAAACGCGTACACATGCCGCTATCCGGACGACAGCGTGGAGTGCGTGGGCGTATATTTACGGCTTTGGGCAGGTTTTGCATTTTCCGCGGGGGAGTGCGTGGGGCGGTGCCTGTACGGGCAAGCTGTTGACAACGCCACTTTCAACTTGTTCTATGCGTGTTCCTCGTGCGCCTATGTAGTGTGCGCACTTACTCGATAAATATAGGCCCGCACGTCCGCGTACCTGGCGATGAGGGTGAGTGGGCAGGTGGGTGCAATTCGAATTTGCAAAACAGGCTGTCCTGCCCCGGCCTTGCGTTGTTTGTCTTGCGTCCGCGTACACCAGCGGTTTTTGTTAAAGGGGCCCTAAAACACCGTTTGAGCATGGTGCATGGACACATGCGGTTATTAGATTACGTAACCAAGAAATACCTGAGCTAATGAGTATTAAGACCCCGCGCACATATCAAAGAACACAGAAATTCGCTTACAGGATTTTAGTCCCTTTCTAGCATGCTTGAAACTCCGGGCAACCTCTGCTGCCCGACGTCACAGGAAATGTCGCAGCCATTGGCGGGCTTCGTTTCAGGCTTTATAGGTCAGTTTCCTTACAGCGATAAAAGTATTCGAAACCGCTTTGAAGAACATGTGAACAGAACGAAAGCAGTTGCTTTTAAAAATAGATTAGTTATCTGCTGCGCTGAGCCAGTGCCGGAGATATAGCGTTCTGGGCTGGCCACGAAAGAAGGGGAGAATACCTTCATAGTCAGCCAATTTCCGACAAGCCATTATTGTTATTTCTTTTTAATTGCATTTGTACGGGCTCTCGAGATATGTTGTCCGTTATTTGTTCAATTATAGTCTAAAAATGGCAGCATCTCCACTCCGCGGATGATGGCGAGGGTGCGGAGTACGGGAACTCAAAATGACATCCAAGTTCCGCCTTGAGTGACATCCGATTTGCGCCCCGACCATCATTCGATTTGAGCCGTGAGTTGCACCTTGATTATTCCCTAAATGAAACTGCAACTCACGGCTCACATCGAATTTCGCTCGATTTTCACTTGATGGTGGTGTGCGCACGGATGGACGCGGACGGACATTAGGAGGTCCTAAGGTACTCCGCACCGTTACAGGCGAGAGAGTAAGCCGTTTGACTCTCGGGTACTAACTCACGGTCGTATACCCCAATGGGTAAGACGACTGACACTAACTCTGTCTGGTCTACCAGACACAGGCTCGAATCCTGCCGGTGCCTGTGTGGTTTTTTTGCGATTCTAAATGCTATGCGCACGGACGCGGACGGACATTGTACAGTCCTAAGGTACTCCGCACCTAAAATGTATCGTATCGCCTCGCTGTATTTAGCACATCTGCACAGCTTCTGTCAGGTGAAAACTTCATTAACCTCATCGTTCCCCAATACGAGAACCCGTATATGATTCCTCGGAACACTCGAAAACCAACCAAGTGTAAAGAAAATTTGAAACAGCTGTTACCCACTGCGTACGCTGGCATGTAAACACTCCGACACTACCGAACGTGATTGATTGATTCTAGGGTTTAACGCGCCGACGCAACGAAGGCGATGAGGCGCACCGTAGTGTAGGGCTCCGGGTTAATTTTGACCACCTGGGCATCTTTAACGTGCGCCGAATTCTCGTACACACTGGCGTTTTTACTTTTCGCCTCCATCATAAAAGCGGCCGCCGCGGCCTGGAATCGAACCCGCGTCCTCGCACTCAGCAGCGCAGCGCCTTAGCCCCTGAACCACCGTGGCGGGTGACACTACCGAACGTAAACAATGAAACAAAAAAAAATTGTAGTCAAATCTTGTTAATTTTTGAATACGCTTAATTCAAACTTCCGGTTTATTCGAACTGATGCTCTGGTCCCATCCACGTATGTGTATTTAATGAGCTTACTTTACACGGAAACCTGTTTGATTCGAACAAATTTTCGGTCTCCTTCGGGTTCGAATTACCGAAATTCCACTGTATAAGGTGTACAAATGAGCCCACAACTTCGCTGCAGACGACTATGCAGGGGGTGGGGGGACAGAAAGCTCCGGCAATTTTCTGTCTTTTACCGCGTTCTTACGAACTATTTACAACTCACAACGCGCTACAAGATCGACTTTCACAAAAATGGAAAGAAAGGAGGTTCAGACTGAGGTACACCCTCTACTGATATGTCTTTACTTACATCTCTACTCGGCCACGGTTGTCTGATTGCGCTCCTAACATAGAAAAGCGAGCTCCTGCTCGTCATGAGAGACAATTTATCCCAGCTTTGTTTCCTTTTTCTACATTATCTGTATCCCTCACCTCCCTCTCCGACCTACAGGTACAAAATGACGTGAGAAAAAGTAAGGACAGCGTCAAAAGAGATGAGAACTCCACAAATATGAACATGACCAAACCGATTTTGTTTTGAAAAGGTAAACTTATGGGCTGGCATCATTTGGTGTATTGAGTAGGACGAACCGCCGGCATGTATGCACACAGACCACTTGACGTGCACATTACCTCCCCTGCACCGAAAGTGCACAATTCCTCCGGGGTCCATAATTCTATTTACACGACTCGTTTTGTGCCACTGAAATATACCACGCCTTTCAGAGTAAAACAGACTGGAACCGCCGCAGCAAACAAATGCATGTGTGCAAATGTGTTCCACAGTGAGCTTTTGTTAACGGCGCTGCCATTACCAACGGTTACCTAATGGCCTCGGGCCGTTGCAGCACAAATGTGATTGCCACCTATTGTGCTACACACACTTCAAGTTTTCATGTCCCGAAAAAAAAAAAATCTTTCGAGTTAAGCGGTGTGTCGAGATAATTGAAATGCCGAAATTATCATTGCATATATAGACAGGCCGCACATTCCCAGAGCGTCGCGCATGCAATAACCGTGCTAAAAAAGAAAAAGGCAGTCCACATTCCAGTAAGAAGAGGGTTGAGTGCATGAAATTCGAATAACAAGCAAACAAGCAAGCGAATGAGTCGACATTCCACAGCACGTGACACGCCCATTCTTGGTCGATCCCTATGTGCTATGCCAATCTATGCCCATATATGGGCATAGTAAGGGCTGATCGATCTTGCCAGTTGCGTCGTATTGGTGTGTGCAGTGTGTGAGTATATGAGCACCCATACGCTTGAAGCAGCAACAGCATGTTCTCTTGGTGTTGTGATGCATGATGCATTTTTCTTCCACTTGCTAGGGCTATTACTTATTAGCAGGCCACCATAAAACTATATAAAACCGCGGAATTATGCCTCTTTGCCAGCGAACGGTCCCGCAAAATCCCGCATCTTTCCGGACCTCATTCCCCGGGAGAAATGGGAGGGGGGACATTCCAAACTGGCATGCAGAGCTTTTTTTCGTTTTTTTTCCTGCGAAGAATATATAGTACACAGTTTGGTTGCCGTCTATGACACACCCCCTGACTGTATTGCGATATTTGGCTGTTGAACTGAATTAATGTCTGAAGTGGGGCCAGTTGGTGCATTATGAACTGAAGCAAAACAGCGCGTCCTTCTCCCTCGTCCTTCGTTTTTTCGCGCTGTTTTGCTTCAGTTGGCTGCTGTGTTTGCTTGCTTGAACTCTGGCTTTGAACTGACCGTGCTGCTCTATGCCTGCCCGGAGTTGCTCACTGGCGTCTGTAGCCTTCTGTCCTGTCAATACCCAATTTTACTTTTCACAGGTGCAGCTTTCCCTACTCATCACACATCTTTAAAGACCCATTATTCTCGAGTGTCTGAGCGTTATGAAACCTATTTTAGCCCGAACTTTAGTGAAAGGGACTTCTTGCAAGGAGCTAGATAGTTGTACGAAGTTCCACAGACACGGGGGCTATCAGCCTAAACTATATAAGGGTAGCACCTTTTGACCATGAGCTACCCAGAAGTTACTCAACGTTCTGCGAAACATTCTGAGACGTATCCTTACGGTGGACATTTTGAGAAAAACTGCTGGGGAGGCTCTGTGATAAAAGGCGCGAACACATAAAAATGGGTCGAATACCTCATGGACACATTCGTCATGGCTAAAAGCTTGCTGCGTAATGGAACGTAACTACGGAAGCTTGCAACCAATAAAAAATAACAATAATTAGTTACAAAGCTCAATTGCTACAGGACACCTCAGCAGGCTTTGTTTGTTATGTACACAAGCAGAATTCGAATATCTGTCTGCACATACATCAATCACTTGGGTCTAAAAATGCTAAATGATGCTTTCCTTAGCCTGAAAATTTAGTTGTACAAAAAGAATGTGCACTTGAAATCCGCTCGCCGCAATGCATTACCGAACGAAGGCGAAACCAATCACAAGCCACTTTGCCGGAATAGCACAACGGCAAAATCGGGCACGGAAGCAAGAAGTTCCAGTTCGTAAAAAGACAGGGCGGCGATAAGGAGACCCGTAACAAATGAAGGAAGGAGTAGCTATCAAGGAGGTGACTAACAAAACTGTCCTTGAAACCATGGGGAGAATTTAACCTTATACAAGTCCTGCCTGCTGCGAGTGAAATGGCTCCTTTTTTCTCGTCCAATTATTAACCTTCGCTCTCCGTTGTTTCCTCAACCCATGTAAGGTAATTCGCAACTAATGAAAGCCTCCCAATTCCAAGCCTCCCTATTTCAAGCTTCCCCTGTATACCCATCCAAACTAAGGCGTGTTTTTTTTTTTTGTTGTTGTTAACTTTCGCAGGTGATATTTTGAGCTATCCGGAATGCGCACCGAAAAGCTTTCTCGTGATAACCGGGAGAAATTATACAAGGGGCATGCCATAAGAAACAGTATGAGATTTGAAAAAAAAAAAAAGAACATTCTAATCCACCGAGCTGAAGCTAACGAAGCACTATAACGAATCATTTTGCTGAATATACACCCTTGTGGGAGAACTAAAAAGTGCACGACACCCTTGTTTTGCACTCTTTGGCAAGCGACGCGATAAAGCGGAAACAAATATGCGCGTCTACCCCACACGAACCCAATCTGTGAAATAAAACAAATAATTTCTCGCCACACCATCCACACCTTGCAAGGATGCAACGAATCCTTGCCACATTATCTAAGTTCCGTACACGCTTCTGATTGTCACTGTTGTTCAATATATCACAATACAAGAGCACTCAAAGCCAGTGGTGCAAATGCGGTTGCACGTATTTCAAAATACCAAGACTAAAACACAATGACGCTGAAGGCATATCATGGCGCGTCATAATTGCATCCGCAATCAATATTTCAAGGCTGTACAGTCTCTACAAATTCTTTACGCCACTGTAGCCGCAGTAAAAGTGTTGCAACGGCTAGCACAGGAAACAGAAAACATATTGGCATTCGTGGTGATGATTGTGTTGTTAGTGCCGGGAAAAAAGTGTGTTGTGATATCACCCTTTCTGTTGAACTGGTCCTGTTACGTCTAGTGAGACAAGCATGCGCTAAGCGGTCCAAGACTCGTGCAAAAGCAGCTGGTATTAGAGCCCGTTGCAATCGTACGTGATGTACAGAATGTTCCCGTTTACCTTGAAGCACACACATTTAATCGGTGTATCCTGCAGCCACTCTGAACACCCCCATTTAAAATTGCTTCCATGACTGCGGACATGATAATTTTATATTCACTAAATTCACCTTTCTACCGCTATTCCATCCACTGTCATGCTTATACGGGTAAAAACGTACCCACACCACGACTCCACACAGATACAGTGTACCTCTTTGGTATGGAGGTTCACTGTGCCTTTATAGATGTAATCTGTACAAGTACCACGCGGTACAATCTTTATCTCTTCAGTTGGTCCCAGGCTTGAGAAGATCCCAGAAACAATACTTTGTAGTGGAGTGTTGTCCGATCAAGTCCACGTTACTAAGCGAGCTTTTTCTCCCTTCTTGTTGGACCCGGCAAACATATGTTCACTCGTCCAAATGATCAGGAATTGCGTTTCAGCGAGTTAGCACCAACGGGAGTTTACTGTAAATTCGCACGAGCCATCCTTTACCAAACAACCATGTGGCAACTAGAGCGCGGAAGTATAGGGTTATAAGGAGTCGTGCACACTGAAGAAGAACCTAAGGCTGTTCACAACATGTCGTTCATTATTGGGACTTGACTGTTCGCAAGTGACTGATGAACTTTTAATCAGTGCACTGACCTTGCTGGACAAAAAGCTTGTTCCTTAGACGTCCTGGTTTACGTTTGTGTCCTCGACTCGCGCACTGTCACCTTATCGGTGTGCACTGAGCTGATGGGTTTACCTTTCATGACCCATGCTGTAGCCAATACAAACATTTACTCCCTGCATAGCATTCACGGACAGGTAAGCGTGTTTTTACGTCGAACCCCTTTCGTAGAGTACGCTGAGAACAGACGGTGGTTCTCCTGTGCTAGCGGTGATATAGATAGGGCTCCTCTCAGAAGCCTGTAGCTGTCATAGGTGGCGCTAGCGGGTGCGAAGTCTCCCTCATGCCGCGACCACGTGCGGGCCGGCCACGACCACCCACGCCGCGTGACTGATGCCCGCACCCACTCGGAGGGCGGAAGGCTACCGCTCCCTGGCTTTGCAGCTGAGCTGAGTCGAACCCCCGGGTCCTATTCCCACTGTTGCCAACACTGCCACTGAGCCCCGAGTCCGAACCCCACAGGGGTCGCCCATTAACACTCCTCGAATCGGCGCGAACATTGCCGGACCGTTCTTTCAACAGGCCCGGCCAGCCTGCAGCGCAGCGGCACAGTATTTGCAAACAGCAGCGCGACACGGGCATCGAGCAACGAGCGGACGCAGGCAGGCACGTCACACGCGAGCTGCTGTCACGAGCCGGTACGTTCACCTTCGCCCGGAACACGGTTGTCGACACGGGACGAGGCGTAAACGTTCGGCACACATGTAACACAGCACACGGGATGCACGCGGCGTCGGTGCACAGCGTAAGTGCGAGCAGCAGCAGCAGCAGCAGGCAGTGTGCAGCACCTGCACGCGCCGCGGCGGCCGCATGCAGCAGCAGCAGCAACCACGTACGCAATGCGCGCCGGGGCCGGTCGCGGTGGCGGCCGTTTTCAAAGGTCCGCCGGGGGGGCGGCGAACCCGTGAAAGCGGCCGTCGGCGGGACAGCAGCGAAGAGACACTCACCGGAGCTGGCGGCTGCCGAGGGCCACGAGGCGCTGGTCGGCTGGCCGGGCGACTCTCGCGCCATGATCGCGGCGATGGAGAAGTCGGTGGCGCGCAGTCCGCTGCTGGCCGTCGATGGCGGAGGTTTGACGGCCTCCTCTTGCATCATCACCACGTCCCGCTCAACAGACAACAGCATCGGGCTCAACTCGGGTCCACCGCCTTCAGGCCCACAAGCGCGTCGGGCCCGCTGGCCGCCGCTGGTTGCCGCAATTAATTAGAGCGTGCCGCGGGTGCGTTCGCGCTGGCCGCAACAGAAACGGGCTCTGCCGCCGACAGCCGGCCGAGGGCGCCGCGGCCGCCGCCAGCTGCCGGGACGGCCCGCCTCGCCGCCGGACACGCCCCGCGCAGAGGCGGGCGCGGGGGGCCCAATCGCGAGGCCCGCAGCCAGCGACACCTGGCCGGCTGCGCGCAAAGCGGGGGCCGGCCCCGGCGTGGGGAGGGGCGTCGCCGCGGCTCCCGTCTGACGGCTCATTTTGCGTCTCGGGAAGGCGCTAAACCATCCTTGTCAACGTCCACTCTGACTCAAGAAACATGCGGCCAACGCACGCCGCCCCTATTTACCGCAATATCCGCTCACAATGCCACTCGTTATGCCCAAAGGACGCGCCTGCGAAGGCACAATGGGCGCGGGGCGAATTTTCACCTTGGGACAAGTTGTGTGTGCAGGCAACCTGGGCCGCCGTGACGTGGCCGTGGGCGAGCAAGCAGCGAAACACAGGGCTGGGAAAACATTGTTTTGCCTTCCAAACGACCCATCCCAAAACGTCTTGCCTTGCGTTTGGTGAGTACTTGAGACGCGCACACTCGAAAAAACACCCCAGCCCAGATTCGACTTCTGTTCGCACAACCAATATATCACAAGAGCAGCGTGTGATTGGCCGGCTCGTGTGTGCGGTTGATTTCCCGCGAGAAGCGATACGATAGCCGAGGCGCCGGCTAATCACACTGCTCTTACGATAGCTTACGTGTGAACAGCCTTCTGGAGATGTGTGCTCATTTTTTAGAGGTCAAACCCAAAGGCGTGCGTTGAAGAACGGGGAAAGACTTAAGAGGAATATTCCTTGCATCTGTACTGGATGCTGTTCGAACGTAGAAAGAGGAATGAACTGAGAAAACACCGCACATACTCGACTAACCACGTTACAAATGAAATTTAGCTATTTTACGTCACAAACTTCGCTCACTAGTTGGTAATCTTGCACACATCACGCATTCATGTCACTCATAGTTGCGTATGATCCAACTCTGTGGGCCCATCCTCCTTCGTTTCATGCCCTTTACAAATACACTGCACGTGCTGCGCGGTAGAAAGGCAACCATAGTATATCTGAGCAAGGTTGCACTGACCTGGTAAGAATTATTGTTCGAAATTTGACGGATTTTATTTAATTCGGTAAAATATTCGCCGGAAACAAAATAACTGAATAGGGAGCAAGAGTATACAGTTGACCGAACGTGTTAGGTTCCAACCCCCTCTTTTAAATTCACCCACCGAAAACTTCGTTGGATCCAAAGCAGGCGAGTTTCAGTTGGCCGAATTCAGGAAAGATGCGTGTTTTAGTTTTACGAACGTTTTCCAGGACGTAACACAGTGCTTGAGCGGGCTTAGGAGAAACCGGGGGAATTTTCCCCCTCGTACCAGAGGTTTATCCAGAGTTTCGATATTGGGGGGGGGGGGGGGGGGTGTCGAAGTTCTCCTGGGGGTGGGGGTTTCCGGGATGTTGAGGGGGTGTTCATAAATCCTTGCACAGGGTGCTCATGGTTGTGGAACCTTTTCGAGGGGGGGGGGGGGGGGGGGTGTTATGGGTGTGTGTATAAATCCCTGCTTCGTACAACCTGTTAGCTGTAATGGTCCCGTTCAGAACCTATGAACCTAAAAAGTATAAGTATTCATCTTTAGATTTGATGCTTGGCCACATTTTAACCGCCGATGTATCTTCTCGTTAAATGCATGCGCCAGCACACAAAAAGACACGACACGTTTTACCCGTGGACAAGGTGTCGCTAAATAACTACAAAATTTTTCAACCTACGGCCAGCAGCTTGGAGGCGAGATCTAAATTTCACTCTGTTTCCAGGTAACAGGTGAAGGAAGCTTCAGGTGGACGAAGCTTCATTTAAACCATCCTTTGTTCATATCTGCGAAGTTGCATCCTGCATTGAGAGAGCGAAGTGGTGATGGTGGCCCGAAAAATGGGTCATACCCGCTTAGGGGGTATGAGCCATTTTTTACGTTACGTTATGTTTCCATTGTAAGCAATCATGGATGCAAAATAATAGAGCGAAGTGAAGGGCGCGGATTCTTCACTTTTGTGCTCTTTAAGCTTCCGCTATGCTATTTCATAGCATGGCATGCTGTCTGACATTCCCCGAGACATTTTTAAGTGCTGCGAATTGTGACTTCACGGTGCCGTGATAAGTCCAGCGCATGCCTTGAAGTTTGCGCAGGAAACGAACCACCGCCGCTCGGTGATATATGTTCTGTTGTAGTGAGTTTGGCGCCTCGAGGGGCTGAATTTCCGGCCGAAGAGGCTCTGAAGATCGTTAAGTACCAATGCGCCCAGGGTATCGAAAATTCGCCAGACGCTAAAAGGCCCATGCATGGGCCGAAACTAATGCGTAAGCCCTGTAAAATGGTGCGCGCTTCGTAGCTCGATGCACATAATATTTGCATATATCTAAATACGATAAAATTAAAACGAACCCCGCTATGAACATTTAATATACTAATGTCATTAATTGAATTGGGTGGTTAAGCGACTCCGCTTTAATAAATCAATGTTTCTCCCGCGACTTATTGTTCTGATTGCTTAATCGGTTAAATTCGTACTCGCTATAACCATAGCCAGGCACGCATGCTTGAAAATTATCCTTAGTTCCTCTAAGGATAATTTCTCTTTTCAAGTAATCTACCTTTAGTTGCAAGAGTATACGCTGAAAGCTCACAGAAATCATCTAATAGGGAATGCTGTAAGTTTACGGTGGAAGCAATAAAAAAAAAAGGCGAGAATGTGGCTGATGTTCTTCGTTTTTTTTCTTTTTCGGGTGCCTCAAGATCGTCTAAACGCGCATTGCGCGTGGTTAACTAAATCCGGCGAAAGTAGCCGGCCATGATTCAGACTCCTTGAAATCGAAGCGAGCGTCGGCCAGCAGCGTGATTTTCGTCTCACCTCAACACCATGCGGTCGATACGCGTTCGCTTGTAGGACTTCTGTTGGTGAACTAGCTGGCACAGCCGGCATGGTGGCGTCCTCAACTTCGTTTCCATTAATACGGAACACTGACGAACCCAGTACATATAGGGTGCCAAGGCTTTGCGAAGATTACAAGAAGGCGTATTGTCAACCACTTCATGTGTCGGTTGAATAGCTGCAGTCATGACAGCGCCGTGCTTTCATGTGCGGCATGCACGTGGAAACTCAGAAACCATTCTGCAAGAAGAAAAAAACCAAGGGAAACTTCGCGCTCATGACATGGGCTGTTTATTGCAGTCGACTCTGGATAATTCCAAGTCGCTTAATTGGAATTTTCGGTTTACTGGAAGTGATGTGCTGGTCCCGCCAATTTTACATGCAACCAAATGGGAGAAATTGATCGGTAATTCAAAAGTAAAACCAATTATATCGGTTCACTGGAGGTTATTTCGAATAAAAAGCATCGAGGTGACCGTCATTTGTCGATAAAATACAAAATTTTCTAGTGCTAAAACAGCACCGTGTTTTCTACTGATGTCGCCGCCATCGCCATGGCAGAGACTCGCGCCAGTACGCATTTCTCCGTTTTGAGGTTCTCAACCTTCTCTTGTTGCCCACGAAGCCGTGTGGACAGTGTGGACGTTTAAGACTTCAATTATGGCGGTAAGTCTGAACTTTCATGGCAACCCGTGGTAAGCCGAGCTTACCAACAAAAATCGACATTCTGAACGAAATCAAGGGAAACATGTTGCGGACTAATGCTGCTTTTGTGATTTTTGCCTAATTTGAAGTTAGGTAAATTCGAAGTGTTTGGCGGTCGCCGTGGACTTCGTATTAACGGGAGTTGACTGTAATGGATTTCCTGTATACTCTAAATAGTGCCGCACTGCAGCCCTGGTCATATCAAAGCGAAGGAAATCGAGGCGTCAATAAGCACTAGACGAAAGTCAAATTTATTATTTTTGTGCGGATTATTCTCGCACATAGGCTCCTTCAGAACGTGGAACGCGATGATTTCTCCCTCCAAAGCACCCATCATTTGCACGAAAGCAAGTCACAGTTCAGTGCAATATTTAAAGTTGCGGAAGTCGCAGCGCTGGGACAAATATAGTATCTCCTCTGGAACAACAGCTGCGCTGTTGTCCCAGAGGGGATACTATATTTTGCCCTGATCGCGTGCTGGGCCTCGTCATTCGCCGAATTTGCACATTCAGACACGATGATTGGTCTTTGTGGAGTGCTGTGGTGAAGCCCACTTGCGGCGATCTTTGAGAGTTTGTCTTTGAAACGACCACCAGCCGCCGTTCGAGAAACGTTTAAAACGAAGATGTTGCATTTATTATAAATCCCCGTTAGATCGCTTTATAGCATCAAGAAAGTCGCTTCAAATATATAGAATTTTCAAGCTCCGTGCACCTCCAAACGGATAGATACTTCAATTGCTCAATCACTCATGACTGCTTATCACAATATATTATTACATAGAAATGACAGAGTATAGTAACATAATATAAACGTAGATATAGTATATTTGTAGTATGTCATCGTATTATACTAAATGTAATCGCGGAGGGTGGTACGATACGCCGTAGTAAGTGCTACGCACTTGGTACATTCGACGCTTATGCGCTTTCGGTATTCTTTTTTTTTTCTTTTAAAACTGTGTTTGCCTTACATAATTGTTTTCGCTGCAAGAGAATGTAGGAGTGTCTGCCTTTCATGCTTAATTAGCCATTGTGCACATTTTTAAGCACTGCGGAATATTTGGGCTTCGATCAATAAAAAGCAAGGTTGTCGTGCAGAAAAGTTGCTTCTTTAAATCAACCACACAGCGAATGTCAGTGGTTCTCGAGACCTGCCGCTGCGGCTGAACAGCCGAGTCATGGCGTTGTGCTGCTTATGCCGATTCTCCGCCGCAGCGCGGCTCTCTTTCTTACGTAGGTGAAAAGCGGAGACACATTATTTCGCTGCGCATTCAAGAACCGCGAATGAATTAAATTAATCCACATGTATACTTTCCCCTACAATGCCTCATAAGCCACGTGCAATTTTGGGGCTATATAAAACCACTATTTCAACTCAGAGGACGCCGGAAGCGGGGGAGGGGGGAGGGGGCAGAGCTAAGTATTTTTATGTGCGGGCTCGGCCCCCCTACTTCCTGCCCCATTGACATTTTTGGGCAACTTACGATCTCCAAGTTCCTATAAATATGGTCTCATCCACTACGTGACAGTATCCAATTTTACGCGTTTTGTGAGCGCTATCAAGCACTCACAAAACACGAAAGCAGCAACGTATTGCCGAACCGACACGCTGACGCTGGCCTGCTTCTCGGCAACTTGCGCTGAGGTAAGGGAACTCGGGAGCCATGTGCCCGTCTCCGTGGGCCTGTAGTGCCCGACAGTTTTTGTGCTGGGTTACTACTCGTATTGTAGCGACTCAGCGTCGCGGCGGAGTAGACAACTGCCGGGTGGGGTCATCCTCCCCGTGCAACAACGCACCAGAGGAAGCGTGCAGCGCCAAGTCACCGAATGGGATTGACTCGTGACGCTTTGGCGGGTGGCTTGTTAGGGAGTGGAGGCGGCGAACGAGATACACCTGCTATTGATCGGTGAAGACTGCTACCAAAACTGAAAGGGGACCGGCGAGCTTTGTCCGTCTCGGCAGTATACTCGACAGAGCGGGCAATGTTACCCCCAGAAGCGGCGGCGGCAGACAGCCGAGCATTCTGCGATGGATGACCATGCAGTATACGGGCACGGCCTCCGCGATCGGCTGCCGGCACCGATCGCGGAGGCCATGGTACGGGGAATCAGGTCCGTCAACATAAAAGCCGCGTGAATGACTATAGCTAAGTAAATGTACCCGCCGGCATGCGTGGTTTGGTGGCAAGATATGCGTGGGCAGGGGCATTGAGCCTCAGTGAATGTAGCGGACAGCAAACGATGACGTGTCCCCGTGCCACAGCGCCTACAAATCGTAGTAGTTGCACGGTGTCACTCCTTCCTTCCCTCTATTCCACGTGTTTGTCGAGTCCGCAAGATCGTTGCGTGTATGCTGTAGTTGTGCAATCCTGATGTTCGCGCAAGGCGCGTTAGCCCTTCGAAGGGGACAAGAAACGGTGTGGGTCCAGGCAAAACGCGCGTGGAGGGACTTTAGGAGAACGCATCCAGCGGCACGTGTAAATGTGGCGGCCGGAAGGGTTGGCACGTGGGCCAGGGCCTTGAGCTTTAAAGAATAGAGCAGAGGATGCCACGGAGGGGTGTTCAACACCACATGCAAGGAAAAGTTGTTGCACTGTGTCCCCCCTTCTTCCCCGTGCCTACGAAGCATGGGCATTGTGCGTGTGCTTGTTCTGGGTACGCAGAATTGCAGCGTGTCCACGGTGTGTCCCCTTTTGAGGACGGTGCTGCAGAGAGGAAAACTTTCCCTTTTCCGATTGGGCAGCATTGTTTGCGGACACCTCCTGACGCAGGAAACGACGAAACGACGGGTGCATAAAAAGGCCATGCAGCGACTGGCCGAGTGTGTTTTCAACTTGATTCTCACCCTGACTGGTAAACACGTTATAATTAAGGAAGTACGAAGCTTCACTGTTCTTTTCGCTTAAAAGGCACGACGGCGACCGGCCCTGCTTCCGGACCGGCAGACAGCGCTCGCTATTGTAGGAATTGTCTCAACAATAATTACAAGTTCTGTAGGCCTGCTTAGTCTTGGTCTTTTGGAAATAGAAAACTCGTCACTCATACACGGTACACTACAAACGTACTTGGTCTGTTGGCGCTGTTTGTGAACTAAAGTACTTAGAAGCAGTGCATAACAAAAATATTTTTCACATGATCATAGATAAAAAGTCCATTTTTTCTCTCGGGTGAAACTCGGATTTTAATAGCTTAAAAAATTTGAAGTACACGTGAAGTACATTTTCGTTTGAGCCCCCCACTGATGATATAGTTCCGGCGTCACTGGCCCTTCTCAAGAAATTTTGCCCTTAAAGAGTGTTGCCATTGTTAACATAGTACCACGAGAATGTGGCTTGGTGATTACGCCTAAATTGTAGGGGTGTAAAATTATAGAAGCATTCAAATCGAGCATGAACATTCGGGAAAGAAAAGATAAAAAAAAATCAAATAAATACAGAATATTTTTGTATTCCAGAGCTACGTAAACAATGCAAAAGTGGGCTGAATAAAATGACAAAACTCTTGAACTCTTTTAATAAAGTATTATATTGTTTACAGACAATTGTGTACAGTACCGTGGTCACCAGTTCAAGTGCTGACACTAATGCTTCAATCTGACCTCGACATACTTGCTAATAGGTGTGAAATTTGGCGAATGAATGCAATTTTAACAATACCAAATGTGTAGCACTGGGAACATCAAGTACATTTAGGGAATCCGGTTGGCACATAATAAATTGTCTGTCCTTAAAAAGGGCACATACGTACTATCAGGGTGCTCATTTTAGCGAGCAATCTACATAGGCGAACCCATAATTACGTGGTTAAAAACGCTAACTGAAGGCTCGTTTACTTATGCCATCACTTTGCTATAGCCTGAAGCTCATAAACTTCTATTAACCTGAAAACTCAAAATTCTGGTATCCTAAAACTTCTGTTTTGTAAAACGCTAATGCAAATAAACCCGAACGCATACTGTCTGCTGGATGACGTTCTTGCTTAGAACCGAAAGTTGAGCTAGTTGGTTCTGATTCATATTTAAAGCGCAAACAGACGTACACAAGAAGTAAACAACACGAGCGCTCGTGTTGTTTACTGCTTGTGTACTTAAATATGTTCTTGCCTACATAAGTAAAATGCTGGAATCGGTGCAAGTGTCTATGGTACTCGTTTAATTTTAAGCCTGTATCTTCAAACATCAAGTGTAACAGATGCAACACGCTCACTAAACAGCCTCCACTAAACACCCCGAAAACTCGCCCGTTTATTTGTGCTGCACAAAATCTACTTTTAAATAGTTATCTAGAAGGTGAACTTCTTTCTGGACCGTCTTGAAATATCGCGTTTTGATCGCGTTCCTTAAGTTGGTGTTTCGCATTATAATACTAAGCTGTTTTTAGACTAGATTATTCCCAAATTTCCCATCAACTGGAACTGTTTGCCAGTATACAAATTGCCACCTTTACTGGGGTTCCTGCCTTTATATCTTCAATAGAAAGCCACTTTGATCGCTGGCCCATCGGGTTGTTGCAAAAATATTTCCCCCGCACTTTCTACTTAAATTACTGCTTCCCCTCAGCCTCATACGAATGAGGGTGCCCAAGACTCACGCATTTATGAACGTAACAAAAACGACGTAACAATAGAAAGACAAAACTATCGATAGTAGTATGAAGTACTATCGCTACAATTGATAATCGACTCACACTCGAACTATATATCGGTTGTGAAAAAGGCAGTCGATATTATGCCGCAGCAAATCTCTCGGTGTAATGCTACTGGTAGTTGAATGTTGTCATACTGATAATATGTACTAACAGTAACTCACTGCGGCGAAATTATCGACCTAATACTGTCGATAATTGGACATACCAAAATTCCGGACCATAATTTTGGCAGACCGGGAAGAACTTCATGTGACCTCTTATGCGTGAAGTCTCGTCTTCGTAAGAGTGTCAAAAAAAAAAAAAAAAAAAACATCCGTTTGTTATTGGGGATACATTCCTCACATCTGAACAGCTGAAAAAAAAAATGTTAAAAATTTGTTGACGCCCGATCTCGGTAGCATATTACTTTAGGTCCGCGTTTTGGTAGATTGTCGAAATTTGGCTGCTTTTGGTCTTCTTCCAACTAGTAAGCGTTCTGATCCAATAAATGAAGCGAGAGAGGGAGAGATATACAAAACTTTAGTTTAAAACAACTCATGCCCAGACTGTCGAAATCAGGGTCCTCTGGTGTGCCGGGAAGGAGCTTATACACGGGCGTTGGGGTCCCTCGCATGTACGCGCTGTGCAGGCAGAGGCGGGGCCAGGGGAAGGGGGCGAAGGTCCCGTGAGAGAGAGAGAGAGAGAGAGAGAGGGGGGGGGGGTGGCAGAAGGTGCGGATGCAGAAAGTGGGGTGATCGTCTGGCGCGGTAGCAGAGGGGTTTGGGGGGAGGCTAGTAAGTTATTTTGAGGTCAAGATAGGCGCAGCCTGTATATCTGACAGTGGGGTTGCGTCCCGCCGTGTCATGATGCGGGGAGTGATAACATCTCTGGGAGATAAAGTGAACGCAGGGCCGTAAACACGATATTCAAACGTCTTTCACAGCTTCGCAAGGAAACAACGAAACAGGAATATTGCCACGAATAGAACGCTAACTTCAGGGATAGTCAATGAGTTCACTTCCCACAACTTCACAGTCACCAGAAAGCATCAGGTATGTCTTTCGGTGAAACCGTAAAACACGTGAACGAAATAACAAATGTTTCTATTTTGCTCACAAGCTGGCACATAAGAGTTCCTTCAGGTGAGAAATTTGTTTTCATCGTGTGCATTGAGTCATTTCGCGGTATCTTTCAAAACGCTTTAACCCTATCGAAAGAAGGGGAGCCGATGCTGCTGCCATTCTGTTAAATCTCCGAGGGCCGATATACAGATCGGCTGCGAGAACAGTACGCGGGCGCTGCATGCTGCTGCTTACTAGGGCCAGGATGAACATTTCCAAGACGGCGACTATATTTAGCAATTGTAGAAATACTTACAGCTATATCTATAGCCGACTGTCATAAAATAATTTATAGTACACATTGCTAGGATATGAAAAGTGTTTTACACTGTCGAGAGTTTTGTAGCGTGAGCTACACTGACCGAAGTTTAGCAGTTTCGCGTGGCTCATTGAGAGCCGTGCTGCACAAGCGCGGCACGGGGTGGCCCAGTCCACTTGATGATCATGCGAGGGGTGGCCTTGTGGGCAACCGATGGCTCGTGCGTCGCGGCAACACCAGCGTGCGCCTGCGGAACCAGTTTGGCGCTGGGGCGATTGGTGACGCTGCGCCGGAGCCGCTTGACAAATATACACGTGTCACATAATGCGCATACCGTGTGTGTGTGTGTCACTGAAGCAGCAGTAAGCATGATAGCTAATCCTAGACAGCCAGGGAAGCTAAGAATAACCAGCTGAACCTTATAACTCACGCTTCGTATATCCTGGCATAGCCGAGCTAAGCCACATACTAATTTTTTAACTACCGCTTAAATGGATGGCCACTTTATCGACGATAGTTTTCAAGCACTTCGTAACAAAAGTCGTCCCAAGAAACATTAAACTGGCTTTAATCATTCCGGAACTAAAGCTCATTAAGGGTAGCATTTAACCTCCAATCACTTACTGCAATCTTATGCACGTCGGGCCAGCACACACTTGCACGTTTACGGCGCAGACACCCCACCACAGGGACTATACACTGTACCGCCAAGAAGTGCGGAATAAAACGTTTGCTTCCTACCAGCGCGCAAAAAAGAATATTTTGTATTAGGACGCTCCAGAGTTCGTGCAAAATAAACAAACCAATAAACGAACAATCACAGCGCCCGTTAGTGAGCACTCAGCTGCCGACGTGCATAAGATGGTCGCTACGTGTACTGTGAGCCCGTGTATTCGGCCACAATAAAAAAGCAGAAGTACCAAATCATCTAATAGGAATGCGAATTGGCTAATCTAAAAGTATGTGATCCGGCCATCTTCGGCGTCTCGAATATTCCGCGCCTTACACTAAATTCTTCAACAAACGAAGGGCAATACAAAAGCAAAATGTAAGAAATAGAGAATGTAGACCTCGAAAAGTTTATAACTTCTAGCCTTAGCAACATACGATTTTACCTAATGGTGTAAGAGGTTGCACCTGCTTTACTTATATCAGAATAAACGCAGTTAGGCATACTCTATCAAATTTTCAGAGTTTTAGTTTCATTTACTTCATTTCTAACAGCTCATATTTTTGTACGCATAATAATTCGTTCAGCGAGAATACAACCAAAAAACCAATCAAGGGCTTCCATCGAAGCTTTTTCTGACGTTCAGCACAGTTAGCGCGGAGCGGATATTACGGTAGGTTTCCCGCAAGGCAGCGTTTGAGCAGATCAGTCGGGGACGATTGTATCGCTGGAAAGATGTGAGCTCGATAGCTGGACGTCACCTATATGTGTCGAACGCGAAACGTTCTCGCTTAAAATGAAAATTTTAAAACTTGATCCAGGTTACCTTCATCATTTTCCCCCTCATCTTAACAAAAAATTTCAAGAATTCTTCTTAACTCCGAGCGTCCCATCTTTAGTTTTCCTCAAATTTATTTCTTGCTTCTTCATAGAGTTGTTATTTATACTGAACTTGTAATAATTCATTGAGTTAAAGTAACGCAAATATTAACTCGCCAACCGGAACATGCCAGCCGGCATTGACGCACAGTACAGTAAATTTATGGCTTCGTGCTTTGCCACAAGGCACTTGAATAAGCACTCAGTGCGTCAATTAAGGGACCATATATATGTGGAATAACGATGCCAGAGAGAAATATGCATTCGCTAAAGATCTGCCCGACGTAACATCAATCAATGCAAAACGTCAGGATTGCCTTGCCTATTGTCACAGCACAGACCACGCTCTTCGCGTCAGCTCACACGCCGGGCCCCGCCATTGGCCTAAATGCTAATTTCATCGCAATGATTGGTCGTTGCGGAGTGTTGCGGTGAGGCCGACCCACGGGCGTTTCTTCACCTTCGAGAGAGGCTTGCCCCGCTCTGCCGGCAGCACAGTGCGCGAGAAAAGGCGAAACGAAGACAAATTCGAGAAATTCCCTCTTGCGGCACTCGTGACAGGCAGTTAGAAAATAAATAAGGCAGCCGTTGCTAGCGGCAGGTGGCGGGAGAAGGGAAAACGTGAGGTCACCAAGAATGCTTTCGGGGCTCAAATCAGTTTGCGTGATAACCGTAAAACGACGTCTTGTTCTGTTTTTCTTCCCCTTCTCGATGCAGATCGAATGCACGTCTGGTGTCGGCCACTCCTCGCTCTATTCTTCTTTGAGGAGAAATATTTCGGATTTTCTTATTTTCAGGCCACACAGGACTTTGTCAAATGTTCATGTCTGATTGTTGCTATACAGCGCACCTCCGCTGGAAATTAGTGTCCATTTTACTTCAACAACAACAAAGAAGGGGCTAATAAATGCATTCGCTCCAGCCACACATTCTTCAAAAGGGACACACGGTTACCTCAAATTATCGCGCGCAAATAAGACACGGTAGAATAGGGTGCAAAAAAGCATGCTAATGATTGAATGGCATCTGACTTGCTTACTAGACGGTAATGTATGTATTTTGTTAAGTCACCTAGTGTAGTGGCTAGGAATGTTCGAGATGTCAAAATTAGGTTGAATATTGTTTTCTTGTCACAGTCGCCCTCACATTAAATCATTTAATACTTGCATTTTTAGATGTACAATTTTGACCGAATGTACGGACTCGCAGGGACTATACTTGGAGATTATTATCGAGTGCACAATTGATGACTGAGTGTTCACTGGGCGACAACTGACAGAGATTATTTATAAGCTGAGGGCTGTAAGTACGCAACTACCTTTTCGTTGTCGTAAATAGGCCCAGAAACGTTTCTTGTTGATATGCAGTAATATATGATTAGCTACAAAAAATACGGCGACAGAAGTTTTTTCTCTCACAATCGTTTGGTTTGGAACGATTTTTTAAATTACTAGTGCGTTCGAATGTTTACCTTTTGCAACTCACGGGGAGCCACTACTACAAGGAACAGTTTGCTGCCTTAGTTCCGCATGGGATTATTTTGCATAGGTGTTTTCTTTTAACGCGATCTTCCGTATTTATTTTGTATTGAACTTTGAGCTTCGCGTTTTGGATGACATTTTTTGTTTTGCACATGCAGCGTATAGTACAATTAAAGCAAAATATTTGTGCATACTTTAGGCTTTGCAGATACACCATGTTACCCCGACACTCTAAATGTTCTTTTTTTTTCTTTCGTGACCAACAATGTTGAACTAACTGATCTCGTGCCGTGTACACTCAGCGTTCATTACAAGGAATCCGCATACAGCACCACTGCGATATGCATCGAAATGTATCGCATGTTTCATTTCGCCCACGGTCAGTTTAAAAGGTACGAGATTAGATTACAGCAGGGCACTGCGTTTACCTGACTTATTTTCGGCTTAATTCTGGGGGATTTCATGATGTTGCTGGTGTTGCTGTGAGCCGATAAATAATCAAAATAAAATAAAATAAAGGTGGATGATAATTTTTTTTTTCGGAAAAGCCAGCGTTTTTCTAAGCGTCGGTTTTGTGCTAGCATTGCAATACACTTCGTGTTTTAATTATTCCCTGCCAATATTTAGGAGACCATACTTAATTACAAGAACAGGCAATGCAGCTAGACAACGGCTTTACTGAAAAAACTTACGTGTAGTACGGGGGAGCAGGGATTTTCCCTTTACGACGACATACAGTGTAGTATTTATATGCACTACTTTCAACGTCTGCGTCGGCGATTGAAGCACGCTGCTTTCGGTTCATTACAGGTACCATCTTGACGTCCACACCAGGTACACGAGAATTCAAGCAGATTCACAGCGCAAGGTGGGAAAATGGGCCAGCCCAGGCAAGGATTAGCCAGATGGCACCCGCTCAGTGACCACCAAGCAAGACGGGAAATTGGAAGGGAGAATCCAGCTCTTCACCCGGAAGGAAGGGAGTGCTGCTTTAACCATCTAAAAATAAAAAATAACGTGTTTTTCCAGTCTGCCCAGTGTGGCCGCTAAACCTAAAATATTAACCAGAAAGACCCCTACACACACAGACACACACAAAAACTGTTGGCGCTTGCTTTTGCTCTTACTCCATACCGACCCTTAGCCAACAGAAGCAAAAGCAAGTGTACTGGAGCCGGTCGAAGCTTGCCGTGTAGTTCCTTTTTACCACATCTGAAAATCATACGAAACAAAATTAATAATTTATCCGTCGTCATTTCTAGGTTTTCAGTTCATGGGGCATGTCCCCAAGACACATGCAAGTTATATATACTAGAGCATTAGAAAGAATAATAATATATGGAGCGCCAGTATGATATTCTGACAGGACCGACTTTAATGGTATACTGCGAGCTATACAACGAACTCCTTTGTTAAAAATCAGCAAAGCCATCTGTATAATCCCAAACCTGGCCCTAACATGCTATTAATATACCCCCTATCCAAGTTATACAATAAAAAAAGAAAACGAATTTTTCAAATATCAGAAGGCCCAAAAGGACTTATTTGGCAGGACGACGTATAGTGTATACACCAATAATGCAGTTAAAAAAGTAGATATTTGGGAAACACACCGCACAAAAAGGTTAGGACATGATTTCAGTTTAACTGTTCAATAAAGCAGACTAAACATAAAGAAAAAGTAGGGTCAGCTTATGTAGTTTTAGGCGATCAAAACAAAATAATCGCTACCAAATTACTTTAACTTCCTCCGTACTTAAGTAACTTTGAAGCCGAAGCCTTCGCTATACTAAAAGCACTAAAATAGATAAAAATGAAGATCCGGGCCGGAACTATCAAATAATATCTCAAAGTCTTTCCCAATTGCAGGGGCTAAAATCTGAACAACCTAAATATTTTCATTCAACAAATCAAGAGCGAATTAAACAAAGTCAAGGACACCCATAATGTATTTTAGTTTACACCAAAGGACACGCTGGTGTTCTTCGTAACGGGATAGCCGACGAATTAACGAACCAATCAGCCATTATTGCGAAGAGTTTAGATATCCGCATGACAAGCCAGTTTATTTAAATGCGACGAAAGGAGCGCAGTAAGCATAAATGGAACGAAATATAGAATGAACAGGACAGGGAAATCGCACCTTATCAGTGGTTAAATAACGTAAAATTATACCGCCAACCTTCCTTACAATTACTACACAAGAGAAGCGATATCAGGCCGTGGTAGGATCCCAATTTATTTAAAGATAATTCAAGATTAGCGCTGATATTACCCGCAGTGGTGGACTACCAGCCCAAAACTTCGACCTTTACCTCCCAACGTGCAAAATTACGAAAAAGGAACGCGACGGGCTAAGCAAATTATTTAAAACAAGTTTACCCGAACCCAAACAGAAAATTATCAAAAGCAGAGCATCTATTGACATATTAGAAAAGCTGGTCAAGACTGTTAACGATAATATTGCCTAGCAATAAAATCACCAAACAAAAATGGCATAAAGCCTGAACACGATCTGAGCATAAACGCTAAACAGGTCCATGATACCGACTTTAGATTAGTCGATCGCCATTATCCAAGTTACAACAAAAAACAACACCATAGGAAAAAGATAAGATGTGTAAAAAAAAAAGAAAAAAGAAACTGGTGCACCTTGCACTAAGTCGCACAAGGCTTGAACCGTAGCGAAGCTGTAGTGTTTCTACGTTAGCGCTGAAGCATATGCATCACCACGTTTGAAATTGTTTATTTACATTCCCAGTCGTCGCTTTACACTGTTCTAGTAGTGGTCATCGTCATATACATCGACATCGTCGTGTTCCTCATGCCAAGCATTACATGCGCGGAAGCGCTTGACTACAACTGGTGCGCAGCGGCGGACTGTACGTGCACGACGCACGCGCGGCGTTCCTTCCGTGGAGCAGGTGTTGCGCCAGCTGTGGCGTTGTTGGTTGCTAGGCAACAGAGACCCTCCTCGGGGTTTTGGGCTTTTTTTTTTTTGCTACAGCCACTGAGCGCGCCGGGGACGGGGGGCGGTCTCCGCGATGCTCGCGCTCACAAGAGTTCGACATTTTCTTGGTATTTTTAACGCGTTACGCGTTAGGCGCCACCCATTACGGCCAGCTACAACAGCTCCCCTGTTGAAAAATTATCATTCGAGGAACACATTTTCAAGTTTTATATACACATACTTTTTGTATACATATTTTCTGTCAATTCATTAATGACTTTGTTACATTTACCAATTATGTATTAGTATAGCCCCAACATGGGACTTTTTTTTAAAGCAAAGCTTTCTACCTCTACCCCCCATGGATTCTTTCGCGACCGTTGGTGTCACCAGAAAACTCCAGCGAACAAATAAAAGAATTTACTGCCACCGCCGGGAATCGAACCTGGAACTAATAGACTAACAAAGCGAGAGCCCGTTGTCTTACCGATTCAGCTACGAGCCCAGGCGAAGACGGGTAAGACAGGTAGTGTACTCACCAAGCACATCTACGGGTTTATCCCCTGCGTTCTCGCTGAATGCTACGTGAAAGCGTCACGCGAACACTCACGCCCGTCTAGCGGCCCTGTGCGAACCTTGCTCATGTGGTAAGAGTTACAAAAATTAAAGGAAGCTCACACCAATGCATGGCACCTCACTTCTAGTACGCCAATGTGCTAAAGCCTGTGGCCTCCAGTGTTCACGTAAAAAATCACAGCTCCTTGTCGTCCGCCTTCACGCCAAATCAAGGAATACATTCAAATACTCCTTGACAGCCAGGCCATCACTCCAAGCCCCAGCATCAAGATCCTGTGCCTACTTCTCGAGGCTAACACCAAGAGTGATATGACTCCTAGCAGCGCACCAAAAACAGCAATTATCAAATCATACACATGATCAGGCGAGTTGCCACCAAGAAGCGAGCCTGAAGGAATTCGGAACCTTTCGATTATTTGAAGCTTTCGTCCTCTCGAGAGTCACTTACGTCAACCCGCTGTCTTCTTCTCGGCAAGGAAGACATAGAGATGCTATATAATGATTAGAAAGGCGGTCGAGCAGGCCATTGATCTCATGAGTGCGTCCACACAGAGGCTGCTTAGCACGGGGCTCCACAGCACGGTGGAAGAGCTGATAGAAGGCCATCATTCTAACCAGAATGTCCGACTCAGAACTGCGGTGGTTAACCGCATGCTTTACTAGATTGGCTGGGCAGCCCAGAATGTCAATCCGCTTGACGTACTCCCGGACTCTTCGCGACTAAAACCAGAGATGCTCCCTTTGCTTAGAACTATGAACCCCTCACATGACGAGAGTCACTGAAAAGTACGGGCTCAAGCGCTAAACACCACCCTCGGTGGGGATCATGCAGTTATCTACACAGACGCCTCCAAACATCGAGGGCAGCAATACGCCATCATCGTGGCTACCTCCAGAACCAACCTCCTTGCGTGTACCTCGCTTAGGACCCAAGAAATGACGGCAGAGAAGAGGCAGCCATCACTTGGCGCTCACTCAACCAGGGGTTCGGAGGTATAGTCACCGATTCCCAGCAAGCCTACTGGAATTACCAGTCGGGTTGGGTGTCCTTACCTGCACTGCGCGTGCTAAAAAACCACTCCCCAAACGGTTCCATTCAGCTCATCTGGACACCCCCTCACGCTTCAATGGAGGGCAACAAATACGCCCACCCAAGAAACCTGCTCTTTTACCTCCCGTGCTATGGAGCTGCACGAGGGCAGTCACCCGCTTGTCAGGTTCAGATAGATAACCCAGCATTATCGCCTTCTGAGACAAACCGTACCTTCGCCTTACCCTGACCTTTCCAGAGAACAACAAACTACCCTACGGCTCATACAATTCGGGCTCCTTCCCACAGCCTACGCGTCTTCACCTAATGCACCCGAATCGCAACGACGATGAATGTAAATTTTGCTGCGAAGTAGGAACACCCCACCCCGTAATCGGGGTGTGCGACTTTAGCCCTGAGCACCCTGCTATCTTTCCGTCAACTACCCAACAAGAGCAATGGGAGATGCTGCTGTCCAGGCCCTCTCTACCTACCCAGCTTCAGCAGGTGCACTCTTAATCTGGTTCCATGTAAGTTCCAGTTAAACGGGGCGATCCACATATTTTTATCTGTATCCAAACGAAGAATAACTGGAACGAGAGATATAAGTGGATCTTATCTGGAACTGTCCATTTGTTTTCTTTAGGTTTGTGTTTATTATGTGGAACCGAATAAATAAGGGGATGCGCTGTCGGCCGTTCCAGTTACTGTTCCACTTATGTCCCAGTAAAAATTTTGGACAGTGCTTTTGTATATTTTTTGCTCGTGTCTTGTTCCACATAACTTGTGCGCTGCAGTGAAGTATGCACTGAATCGTGCATTAACTGGAACAATGAACCACATATATATTTGACGCGCTTTGGCGCACAAGCGCACGCACAAGCACTTGCACGCACACGCCCACAGACATAGATACAGACACGAACGCACACCCGCGCACCCACACATACACACACACATGCATGCAGTCACACACGCACACACGCACGCACCACATAAAATTTAATAAACTTCGTCGATATCTATCGAACTGTCTTAGAGCAGTTTACTTATATAAGACGGCTAAGACGTATTTTTAGTGACATTATTTGACAGAAAACAATATGTCCACTGCTATAACAACACCGTACAAAGCATGAAAGGTGCGAGAAAAGGGTATCTTAGCGAAAATAGAAATTTCACGAACCCCTTTCAGGTTGTCTGCGGCGCTCAGACCGCTTTAGTGAATATCGTCTTTTGCTAATTGCAGACGCGCAGTACGTCTGAAATCACCAATGACTTGAATTTCAGAAGGACCAGATGTCCCCAGGTTCTCCTTCTGCGTTTGGGATAGAGCCGTGGTAGTGCTGAAGAATTCATTGGGCTTTTGTGGATACCTCATAAAGAAAAATATATAGTTGTTGAGACTATTGCAAGTTCTGCATTTGGTTCACAAAGCGTCGCAGAAACATTGTTTTTTGCTCAATGCTCAGCCATCAGCTCGCTGTGTTGTAGTACGTGCACAATTTTAAGTGCTTTACAGGAACGTATGAATGGCTACAATCTGCTGTAAAATAGGTACTTAGTCCACTTTATTTATGCCCTGATGCGGTATATACATAGTGTTAACCGACTGTGCCGCATTTTACACTGCACGCAGCAAGTCACGAATGCAGTTATATATGCTTGGATGTTCGTTAGCATTTTTCGTCTCGTGCATGCTATTAAGGGTGACTCACCTGATCCAATTCATATGAGACTCACTAATTCATGACGCAAATTCATGAGACTTACTAATTCAAAAGCACCATGTACCGATACAAGAAGTTTTACAAATTCACAGAAATGACACTAACGACCTGGTTTGCTTCTTCTAGAAATGCAGTAGACCCTCGTTAAGACGAACTTAGTTAAAACGAACACTGATTAAGAACCACAACATTTTTCTCTTGTAACGTCCACAATGCAATACACCTCCGCTTAAGACGAATTTCGGATAATACGCTACATTTTTACGGTCCGTTCGGGTTCGTCTTAACGGGAGTCTGCTGTATATCATTTCTTTGCAGAGATAAAAAAAAACAAGAAACGCATTTTGGTTTATCCAGTCTTCACTGGAAGGTGCTAGCGGTCTCACCATGCGAGAGTTTTATTTCTTTGTTTCAGTAGAGAAGCGACATATATCTAAAATAAGCAAACTAGGCCGTTGTGACTATCGGTATGTATTTGTAAACCTATTCGTATTGGTGCACGATTTTTTTAAGTCCGTTGGTCATGACGTAGTAAGTCCGATAGGACTGCTAACATGTGAGTCCCTTTTAATTTCCACAAGCAAAAACAAGAGCCTCTTTGCAAAGAGCGGTTGACTGGGTGAACGGAACTAAACCTAGATATACCACGTGATACCTGCATTATTTTGTATGTATTAATGCTGAAATGACATTGTAATTCCTAATTATGCTGTGCAGTAACGACAAAAATACGCAGAGTTAACTTGCTGTTGTTGTGTCTTGTCATAGTAATTGAAGTTCATTGAATGACCCGCCTTCTCCAGCTGCTTCCCCAGTTGCTGTTTTCCTGTAGTATTGGTGTTCAGGAGGGAAAAGGGCTCGGAAACGGGCCGATGTATTATTACTTACTAATTAGCTGTAAGTAGCTTTATATAACGTGGGTATCTAAGAGCGTCGCAGTATATTTTATTGACTAAGGAAAGGCTTGTTGTCAAGAAAAGCAGTAAATGAAGCCACGCCCTTTTGCATTCATTGTAAACAGTAACGGAGAAATTGTCATGCAAAGTTAAGCTCGGATATCGCACGCACTCACGGCCCTCCGCGAGAAACAACTTTAGCCAGTACTAACGCGCTAACGCGGCTATTATCTGAGCTTTGTTTCGGCCTCAGCGGGCGTAAACGTCCGCTTAGACGCATACGCCCGTTTTCCGAATCCAATAAAAGCCATCACGTGGGCCGAGTTTGTATGAGTTCTTATGCGGGCGCATCTCCAAAGCCTCCGCGAGAACGGAAGTACGCCGAAGCCATGAGAAAAAGACCGCCACTCCAGTAGCGCATTCAATGCGCATGCGTCAGCAGCAGCACGGCAGAGCTGTTTTTGCGTTGATTCACGGTACAGTGGGGCTGCAACGGGTACGATGACGACGGATGAAAATCGGGACTGCGTCAACACTTTAAACGACAGCAGCGCTCCCATCTTCCAGGATTCCCTCCGCTAATTTTACGGTCTTCCGCATGCAGCGCCACCAGTGGCACTCCCAAGCGGGTTTCTCAATTGCTCGCGCGATGCGCGTGATATTTACTAAAGAAATTCTCGGTCACGCTGGCGAGAACCGTTAGCGCCGTTAGCAGTTTAAACGGTTTAAATTGGGTTGATTGCGGCGTGCAACTGCGAATTTTTTCATATCCCTGGGCTGTATTTCCTGCTCGACGAAGTGGAGTTTTGCCAGGAGGCGCAAAAAAGGTCAGTGCTGCTTATTTATGTGCTGGTAACGGTTGTTGTTCAGTGACATCCTTGTTAACTGCGTCCGATAAACATACCGCGTCTATGCCCGTTGTTCGTGTGTCGTTCATGCTTGTGGTCGCGGCGTGTAACATTTTCTGTTGGAGAAACGTTTGCAGCCGTACACTGTAAAAACTCGCCGTCACTTTAACGGCCATCTCTCTGTTAATTTTGACGAGCTGCCGCCGTCCAAGGGAAAAGACGTCCTTTCTCCCGTCAATAAAGAGGAGAGGGGGAAAACTACGGGACTGCAGCAAAACAAACAAACTGCTTCTGGGCGTAAAGCGCTCCAATTGGCTCCCGCAGTCGTGCAGGACCCTCCGGGAAGACTTTTTTTTTTTTTTTTTTTACCGGGCCATCTTCCGCCGCCTTCGTCTTCCTCCCTCGGTGCTGCGTTGTTTGTCCTGCGATTCTGCGTGTCGTCGCACCATTTTTTGCCTGGTGTGCCACAAGTGACAACATTCTAAGCCAGGAGGCAATGGCACCTGAAGAAGGTGAGTACTGTTCCCTTGCTTTTGTGCCATAAAAGGTGTGGGAGGCGTGTTCTTTAGAGCTCGTTTGTGCGCTCACCGAGTGCGAAGCACATGGGTGAGCAGCGCCTTAGGCCTAGGTCTCTCGGCCCGCTTGAGCTGTAGCTGATGGAGGTACCCTTGCTAGCGCTCTTTATTGGCTTCGAACAAAAAGCAAGAGGATCGCGTTCAATGCTTCTTTTCGCCTTTCAATGGGACAAGATATTGCTAACTTGTGAATAAACGTGCACGAAGTAAAGCGTGCATCGGCTTCCGCTGAAAGCGCACCGGCCGTACGAGTGAGCGAAAGCGTACGAGTGAGCGGAACGTATTTCGGCGCCAACGTATAAGCAAGCACACGTTTTGTGCAGGCGCAGGGCCGGATATTTTAGTGGGATTCACCTATCTGCATCAGGCGCATATCGATTCATTTTGTCTGTGCGGGAATGCGCACCCGCCGTGAGCACGGGCGCCTTCGCGTACACCGGTTAATCCGCTACATTGATTTGCTCAGGAGGGTTTAACTCGTGAAGCGTATACGGCAGTGTCTGCAGAGTTACAGAATTTGAAAAAGTAACTTCGCAGAGATACAGTTTCTGTAAAAAAAGTATCGTAATTAGTTTTCCGTTAATGTAAAAACTAAGTAATAAAGCCCAAACCAAATTATAAAGTTTACTTCCTGTAAGCGCACGAAGGCAAGAAGATAGTCAAAATTACACGTGGTGACTATCTAGACAAAGGGAATCTAAAACGGGACAAACTCAAGCCCAGCACCAAAAATCGTTGTGGATGCCTCATTTTGTTGCATCCGCGTTTTTGTGATGCACCGTTGGTGTTGGGGAATTCATTCTCGCTTTCACGAAATCAGCTAGCTTTTCTCAAGCCGGCAATGAGTGTTTGACCTTGATCGCCGCGAAGCAACAACGCCGCCAGCTACAGAGGCTCGGCAGACAACCCTAATGCTGTCCATATACTGTGCCGCCGCGTGGGACAGCTCGCACGGGCGCCTAGACAATACTCCAGATGTTTTTCAACCATGGGAAGAGAGTGAGCCGGCAGGAATAACGAAGACAACTGTTTCTGGCCCCAACCGCCGTGGGCGCCGGCTTCTTTCGACGTGTCAAGATGGCTGCCCCGCTCTCGGTGGGCCCTCTCCGGAGGTCTTTCTCTACACGAGTAGGCCAGCTTCCTCGTAGGGGGACGCCTAATTGCCATTTTCTTCACTTTCTTGTTTCCGCTCGACTCAAGACGGAAGAAAAACTTTAAAATCATTTTACATACCGACCTTCGATCTCGGTCTTAAGCAACCATAGATCTCAGAGTGGTATCTTCCCTTAAGATAGTCCTCTTAGCTACCTACGGTCCTAAACTGCGAAGGAAGCCGTGTTGAGGAACGGCGAGGGGGATATGGGGAGAAAAAGTCCTAAAAAGTGAAAGCGCGGTCTATACGCCGGTTTTTAACGAGTGCGGCTGTTATTTGGATGATTCTTGGTAAAAAGAAAATAACTGTTTCGGTGTTTTCTGTTACACTTACATCACAAAAAGCAACAGGGTTACAGTTGCAAGTTCCTCTTTTTGAAAAGTAACTAGCTACAGTTTCGAGTCATGGAAAAGAAGTAACGAGATAGCAGTAATTCGGTACTGTCACTGTTACTGCCAAGGACTGGAACAGACTCACGAAATCCGACTGGCTGACAATGACGTTACATACACGCTGTGCCCCTGAAACTCGCAACGACACGGACGCCGTGGGAAATAGGGAAAGAGCGACGCGAGCTTTTCTCTTTTTCGGTATTAGACTTTTTATGAATTTGGTAGTGCGCTATAACAGCTGTAAATGTAATGGTAGCTAAATTAGAAACCACTGATAGTTGATTAGTCGTGGCATGGCGTTTATTTAATGCTTCAACCCTTTCTGTGTCTTGTACAGAGTTTATTAACCTGTGGGCTTGTAAATTTTCAGCACGCAGGTCAAGGCACACTTCGGGGACTGCCGGCAACACCACATCTTGCTGTCATAGGTGGGTATTTGTCATTTATAAATTTACACAAAGCACTCATTTTCAAGAAAAAATTATATGGCTTTATAAGCAAAGGAGAGGCAAGTGCTGGCATAATTTGGCTTGCGATTTCTGTCGGCAGAATCGACATTGCTGAAGGATTTTTTTTTTAAATCTTGCTTTATATTTAATGGAATATAATACCTCTTGAAATGCATTTTTATGGATTCAAATGTCGATAACGTCGCAGCTCAGGCCAGTTTTGGCATAATAACAATTTGAGGTGCTGCGGATGCATTTTACTGAATGGCAGTGGGCTTACCATAACGATATCATAGCTCAAACGAAACCTTTGCATAGCCTCTTCAAACACGATGTTGCGAATGTGACATAATATTCTGTCTATGCAGGTTCGAGCTTGGGATACATTCGTCAGGTCGTGCTTGCAGTCGATGGACATGAATGCATCGCCACTGCTAGCATGGAGAAGGCAACGGGACTACTACTTGGAGCCTTCTTCGTTTTCAATATTCCGTACCCGTCTGGCTGCCCTCTCACCATGGAGTTCTTTCAAAGGTAAATGAACTTGAAGTGATAGTATTTCTGATACAGTTTGCAATTTAAGTGTCAGCAACTAGTTTCCTTAAGATAGCATTCATGAAAATATCTCGTCTGTCTCGCGACGGACAACTTCGCCTCCCTTGGTACCACAATACAGTAAACTGATGATAATTCAAACTCAAAGGGACCCCGATGAATCTGTTTACATTATCAGAGGTTTCAATAATCAGAAGTTATCATAAATATGGTTAGGGGCAACATACAAACTTGTGTTGTAATGAAACATTCACATATATTTAGTAGTAAAGCATTCACGCAGAATAGTTGCTATTCACACCCTGAAAAAAGAATCACGAATGGATTACTGCTTTGCTTTGCATGAGAGTCCAAAACAGTTTTTTTTCTTTCTTTCTCAATCTACACGCGGTTGTTGGCGCGTGCATGTCGTTTTGACACGTGTATGCAGGTAATAGGATTTATTTGTGGCTATTAGTGATATGAGGATGCAAATTTGCAGCTAGAAGCAGCAAATGCAACCGATATTTTCTGCCAAGTACAAGCGAAGAGTGCGAATTAACCGAATTTACGTAATGAAGCTGTTTGAATTAAACGACTTTAAAATTTATTGCAAATAGCGGGCAACCAAAATTTTGAAATTTGTGAGAATTAACCGAAAGTGTGAATTGTCCGAGTTTGAATTATCTTCACTGTACTGTACTTGGTACAGATATCTATTCTAGGCATCATGATAAGTAACCTATTCTTTCCTAGCATTGAGGTGAGGTGCTGTTCAGTGTGAAATGTACATGCACAGGTTTTCTTAATATTTTTTTCAAATTTAAAGTTTTGTTTGCTTTATGCACCGAAGCTAAACCTGGGCTGTGAGGTACACTGTAGTGGTAGACTGCATGTACAAAGCTTCCGATATTTCTTACTGATTATTTTCCAAATTAGTCCCTGACACTTGACCACATGTGCTTTACAGAAAGAATTTCATTTTATAAATTATATCGCATATGCCATCATAAATCCTAAATATGTAGTAGTCAGTTCGTGACCTATAGATTTATCTTATCTCTTTTCAATTCCTTTCCAGGTACTTCGGGCAGATCAACCCATCCAAAGGACGAGGCAAGGGGCTGACCAGTGGCATAGCACCGAGGTTGCTGAGCCTTCTTAAAGCGCTTTAACATAGGTATGTTGAGCCTTTAATTATGACCAGTATATAGGTATGACCAGTAGGTTAAATCAAAACAGTATGCTTACCACGCATGCGTGTCGCAGAGCAGCGAGACGTCGCTGCTGAACGATTTTAAGCAATCACTAAAATGAATATTGTTCTCTCTTTCATTTTTTTCTCAGGTAATGCACCCATGGCTCCTGGTAAACAAGCAGCAGTCTGGAAGTTTGACGTTTTTTAAATCTATGTTCCATCCATGTACCCACTGTACCATTCAATTTATGCATCCATTGTACCATTCTCGAGGAATAAATATACGAACACAGATGCCAGCTTTTGTAGCATCTTTTATTTGATAGTGTCCCCTGTACGTGGCACTCTTACAATTCATTCCCCAATTTTGTATTTAATGATAAGAAGAAAAAAACTGATGCCTGATCAATTTTGACAGCCTATTACTATTTTATATTGACAGAAGTGTACAACAGCCCAAATAACATCTGAAGCCGTCATTATGACGACTCCTTAGTAGTATAGGATGACAACAAAAACGTCAAAATGACGACCAAATGTATAATGAAAAGACTGGTGCTGTCCTTTTGACGACTTCTTGTATATCAGGTTGACAGGTGGTCGTCAAAATGACAGTGAAAGTCTTTTTGACAACTTTCTTGTATATCAGGTTGACAAGTGAGTCGTCAAAATGAAGCCAGCACGTCATTTTGACGACTAATTTGTATTTCAGGATGACAAGTAGGCCGTCAAAATGACCAAAAACGCCGTCATTTGGTATTGACGACCACTCATCAATTTGACGGCCAAAGGCTTGGAAATAGAGCTGCCAGAACTTTTCCGTCATTTTGACCAAATTTTTTTTACAGTGTAATTTACCAAAACTCCCGTGTTCGTGGGTCAGAGTCGGCTGGACATTTCTGACTGCGTACGTCAGAAGTTCCTGGTTTGCGCGTTTCATGAGTGGATGTTCCCTTACTGTGTGGCTTTGCTTAATTGTATATTGACGGTAGCTGTGTATGTCTGCGGTAGCGAATCTTCTCGGGTTAGTCGCTCGCGATAATCGCGCGTGCACACGTGTACAACTTCCAAGCAAGTTTGTCGGAGCGTCCGTCCTTAGATTTATTGGTATTTTTAAAACTTGCGTGGTAATTGCGGCGTTGTGTTAGTCTGATGAGTAGAATGCCATTTACTGTGCTTACCAGACCGGGAGTCTTCGACCTTGCCCGTTGCGCGCAAGGTAGACGCTATTTCGAGTTGTGTTGATGTGCTTTCAAGGCGTCAGCTTACGTTTATCTGTGCAGTGTGTTATGCAGTTCCATGTTTCTTCCAATTCCTTTGACCAATTGAGATGATCTATTTTACATTGCCTGAAGTGTAGAGAAATGGAAGGGACAGTGGTTGTCTTAGCAGTACCGCAGTAACAAACGTTTCTTTTGTAGAGGGGAAGAAATATGTGGAAACACGCAGCGGGTATATAGAAAGTGTGCTGCCGTTTCTATGCTGTTAATGTCAGTGGTAACTTGAGACTTCAGGATAATTATCCAATATCCATAATTAGTGGTTGCTACTTCACGAACCGCGTTATAAATACGCCACTCTTGCATTCTTATGCCGTCAATGTCGGTGGTAACCCTAGAGTCGAAATAATTTCCGACAACGCTCCGGTGATATGTTCTTGCTTCACTATGTGCACCCAACATTAACCCATTTCTGTGCTTCCTTGAACTTAGAAAATATACTGCGAAAGCAGATTGCTACATTCTGTATTCGATCTGTGTAACCTGTCCAGATGCAGACTATGGCTGACTGTGGAGAAATTTGTCTCTACACTGGTAGTTTGCGACAATTGTTTTCCTTTGTCTGAAGAACAGAAATTAAAACGAATTATTTCCATTCCTTACATATACCTGTGAAATCATGGCTGTGGCATTCACTGTGGCTGAAGACATCTTCAGCACGCCGAGGCGTCGTCGTGACAAGTGTGACAGATTGTGAATGCATTGTGGAAGTCATAAAGCCACGAAAGAGTGCCTCTTGAGTGTTGCGTATTATACAGACGTTCACCACTCCGCATGGAGCAATGACAGGTGAGCCTAAAAATGTTCAAATATTTTTATATTTAAAATTGTTTCGCCTGAAAACGTTACCAGGGCTCATGATGCAAAATAAATTTTAGCACAACTAATCAGGCCTTGTACGAGATCTTGTAGTACTCCCTTCTTAGAGGGAAGCGTAAATTTATGCTTCGATATTTTTATACTGTTTTTATTTCTAGGAAATAGGGCGGACCGGGACTTAAAACAATGGAACAAGGAATGCATACTGCCATTTTCCTGGTTCTTGAAGGCGTGTGTTCACCGTTCTTGAAGTCGTGTGTTCACAAAAAGGAAACACGTGAAAGCCGTTGTACGGGATGAAATCATTGCATTCTACAAGTAAGTACGCACTCCCAGTTCTGGAACTTTGATGGTCCCTTTTTAGGTAGTTGCATTATACGTAATGGCTTCGGAACACCATTTCAGTGACAACTTGACCTGTAGGTGAAAACGACAGTAAGAGCTTTTGGGAACACGTTGGCAAAACTTTCCTGGAAAATCACTCCGAGGAGGCCCTGCCAGGAACGCCTGCATCTTAATTTTAGTTGGGTAAGTTGGCATTTTATTTTTGTGGGACTCAATTTATGGTATTGAAGCTGGCATTTTATTTTTGCGGGACTGAATTTGTGGTAGTTTTCTTTGTAGCAAAATCTTACTGTTAAGAATAAATCGTGAACTCCAAATTGGGAAATACCTTCACATTCAGCCTGTTTCGGATGCTGCAACATGTGGACAAAAAGACTATTATTTTGCATTCAAGTTTTGCAAACATTTTGCTTTCACATTGAGAGTTGCTGCTGTGATAATACGGCGCCACGGCCACGCCCAATGCGGTTGCTTTCCAAAATTAGAGAACTGCCATTGACAGTCTGTGCTAATATTTTTTGTACATTGTTAGCAGCATTCCCAGAAAAGAAACCAAGAAATCGCTGATATTTCAATCAATTACTGTGCTATAAAAGGGGTATCCTCAGCAACTCACTCATTTAAAGCCATCGTCTAACAAAATTTTCTTGTTCCTTCCTTAAAGGTACATGACGTGGTCCAGTTATTCTCGACGTCCAGTTATTTTGAGAGAAGAGAATGGCAGCGTAAATATTGTCTGCAAGAAACACGTCATGGATTTTCCGCCTGCATTGTCGCATCAAGATGTGGTCATCCTCCTCGCCGTATATTTCATCTTAATCTCCTGAAACTTATGCGACTTTGGAGAGTTCTTGGGACTTTTGCAGAGAGTTCTTGGCCATTTAACAGTGGCCTGGTGTCATTTAAGTTTAAAGCTCTGTTGAAAGACTTGATGTGGTCACTCTACTTGGGGTTTTAAATTATTGTTAGACGTTTAAGCCTATTCGGAAAGATATGTCGTGGTTCAAACGATTGGTAGATGCAAGCGGCATGTCAACTGCGAAAGTGAAGTCGTGCTTTCCTTTGCAATTTTTCATTATTGGCACAAAGCGCAGGCTGCCTTTGCCGCTGCTCTGTTACTCTGTTAATGTAGCTAATGGCACTGCACTGTAACGTTTTTATTATTCAAGTCAGCTCGAAATTTTTTTCCATGGCAGTGCTGCTGTTGATGGATGCAAACGTGAGAATAATTATTTACACAGACGGTTTGGGGTTTTATTAATCAATTTTTGTCCTGTATCTTAGCTGACACCTAAGCCCTAGAAGAATGCGAAATATACATATTTTTCTTGAAAAAGTTGTTTACTTTGGACAAAGTTGCATTTCTCGCTTGTTAGAGGCAGTGCTTTGGTCACAAGCATACTGTCGTCATGATAGTAGGGTTTGTATAGCACGCAACTGAATTTTACCTCAGATAAATGTTTCGGCTGGAAAAATGCTTCCAAGTTCGCTTGGTAAAATTGGTCACCTGTATGTTTCAACGCTACCTGGCTTGGTTATTTGGGATGTCTGAATTGTTCTTGAGGGAACTAATAACGTCTTTAGAGTTAGGCTGCTTGATAAATTTTAAAATGCGTAACATGCTCCGAGCTATCTGGTTTGTAAAATTTTGTAAGATTCACACTGGGTGCTATGAGCTTTTTCTGGATAAGTTATTTTAAATAGCTACAAATTGTCGGGGAAAGAACGCGGCTTCAGTGAAAGGCTTTTTCAGGGCGCGTATATAGTCGGTTTTGGCTACAGTTAGCTTGATATTACAGTTAGCTTGATATTGATATATGGTGTATGTTTTAGTTGTGCAATAGTGCCACATGCTTCCGGTAATTTTTTCTGCGCAAATGTTAAATTGTTAGTATTGGCTCCGGTGTTCTTTTCCTACACTCTTGCAGGTCTTGTGATAATCCAACCGTGTATGGCTTGTATTTTTGGCTTTTCCGTACACTTTAATAGCAAACTGCATTTTTTGGAACCGGGATGTGTAAACATGGTATGGCAAGCGCTGTGGGTACTTCCGCATTTGCGGTACCTTATTTCATGTCATAAAACAGCATATTTTATGCTCACTGTTGTGTAATGCTTTTTGAGTTACTGCGAGGGTAGATGTACAAGTCTGTTTGTGACGCGGTTGCGCTTAAAGCCATCTGTATTACCCACGTGTTTTTAGCAAAAAAGAATGGTAACTATTAGCAAAAATAGGAAAATGTCACTTAGATCGTTTTGGCCTCTTGATATCGTTTTGGTATTTGATCCTGTACGCTGGTCATTTTCTGCCCAAGTGGAAACAGATATGTCTCCGTATCTCAAATGTACGCAATAATACGAGCGAATAAAATTTCCTTAGTGTTTTTAAAAGCATTGTATCAGTGCTAATAGTTGGTTTGGTGTGTATTTTAATGCGAGTCTTGTTTCTTTTACATGCAGCCAAAACCCAGAACAGGATTCGGCGGATGAAGCCAAAGTCTCTGTGTGCCGCTCCAGGTATCTCAGACCAACTTTTATATAGAACTGTGCTCCGATAGGCAACTGTTGGGAACTGTCAGGGACCACACTGCTGCGGCGGTTTCTGTTTTCCAATTGTTGGTATCACTGTGGGCCATATGTCAAGGCTGCGTTAGAATGGTGCTTGCGGTTTCCTTCTGATACCAATGCATCCGCCAGCCTGGCAAATGACCTCGGTTTATACCAACAGGAAAGCAGATATGTTGGAAAAGTGGAGTCCCATATACAGCTTCTCAACGTCTATCGGAACACCGTTTTATATAAACAGCTGGTCTGAAGGTACCTGGAACGGCGCACCGGATAAATCCATAGTCATTTTACGTGGATCAGTGTTCCAGTAACTTACACTAACAGTTTATTTGGAACAGTGATCCGTATATTTTTATTTGGAACGCCGATCCAGATAATATAGCTGCAAAAATATGTGGTGCACTGTTCCACTTACATTTTCAGGATATGTGGAACACGGTTCCAAATATATAAGTGGAACTTTTTTGCAAAAAAGTTCCAGTTACTAAGTGGATCTTATGTGGATCCAGATTAAGAGTGTGGACAGAACACAGGCCGCGCGGACTGCATATGGGCCCCACCGAAGAAGGAATCACTCCTCAGGGCTGCAGGGCCGTTCAGAAATCTGAACAGAAGTATTTCTTCCTCCTCCTGCTCCTACTTCTCTGCCGCAAATCTCGTCGCCTCCGTCCGCGGCGCAGAGACGGAGAAGTCAGATCGCCTAACACCGGGTTGGAGCTTACTTTAATTTTATAAAAAAAGTTCCCACTCTTGTGCTACACCAATACAAGTCAAGCAAACACCGTTCATGCATCATGCATTTATTTAACCTTCCCAAGAATATCTCTTTGAATGAATTAATGGTGTGTTTAAGTGCATTTCACTTTTCTCTGGTTTTACTATTTGTTGAGCGATGTGAGGGAATTTAGGTGACGTCGCATGGGTAATCGTTATGGGTGGCCTTTACAGCTTTGCTTTCCAACCACATTCACGGGGTGGATTGGCGCGATTTTTTTTGGCCAATCTTGAGCGTGCGTGCGAGAAGGCCCAGTTGAGTCGCGAGACATGGCCTCAAAGATTGCTTACGCGTTTGCCGGGTGAGGCATTCGACGTAATGTCCCACTTGCCAAAAGAGCAGCGGGAGGTATACGAGAAGGTTAAGTCGAGCCTCCTGCGAAAGGGCAGGCTGTCTGCGGAGGCCTTCCACCGGAAATTCTGTGAGGACGAGTGAGCTAAGTGCGAGTCATACTCGGAGTTCGCCTATAAGCTGGGGGCAGGGCCGGCCGGCTGTCAAGACTGTGTACAGGGCAGCTCAGCTAGCCGACGAGTTTGTCGCACGACGGGGTGCGCAGGGGCCGAAGTACGGCCAAAGAGATTTCAGGCTGAGGCCTGACAAGTCTGGGCCAAAAAGCGGAGCTTTCCAAGGAAAGGGTAGCACTCGTAACGGCGAGACCCCGGAGGTCAAAGCTGAAGGGCAAAAAAAAAAAAAAAACGCAGAAGGGGAAACCCAACTTTGAAAAAAAAAAAGCGTTTGAGAACAGCAAACAGTCCGCGTGTTACAACTGTGGCGACACGGCATTTCGCTGCGAGTTGCAAAAACGGCAAACTTGTCTTTCACGTAGTCACCAGAGTGAGGACAGCAGGCAGCTTCTGGAGCCCTACGTGCGCGAGCTCGTAGTCAACAGCAAGCCGTGCCGAGTACTGCGGTACTCCGCGGCGACGGTAGACATTGTCCAACCTTCGTTCGTTGAGTCGGATCAGCTGACGGGACAGAGTGTTTGGATAAAACAGGCAGTAGCCGCGTGGAACTTGCGCCTGCCGATTGCCAGGGTTAGCATCGGAGGTCTGTTTAGTGAACTGATCCCTCGGGCGGCCGTTTCGACACAACTTCTGTCACAATTCCCGTACCTCTTCTCTAACAGGTCCCATCAACTGTTGCGCGAGAAAGGTTTCAATTTTGAAGGTCTTCTGAGAAAACAAGTCGAGCTCGTTGCGAAAGGCGCTACCACGGAGAGTGTTGCCACCTCGGAGAGGGGCCGGGTGACTGAGAGAGATAGTGAAGATGGATTAGCTTAGGCTCCAGAGAGAGGGCAGCACATGTTTAATGAGCGCGACAATGTGTCGGCGTTGTGTTCAGAGTCTTCCTATTCACGGGGGGTCCTGGAAATGGCTACCGACCCGAAAGATCACAGTTCGCGAGATAACGACGTTTCACAGGAGAGCGTAAACTATCCGGCTACCGAGACGAGGTGGCACGAGTCCTTTGTAACAAAAGGGGTTTCTTCGGGTGGGGATTCAGACTCGAGCGACGTTGTGGCAAAGTCTGCATTCGAGAGGCCAAATGGCTTTACGGTGAAGCAGGGAGTAATGACGATGTCGCGACTGAGCGAGTGGATTGCGTCCTGCCACCACCTCGGGTACTCGATGTCGAGCAACGGCCAGTGGAGCTCGTAGAGGCTCCCTTGTCTCGTGTGGCTGAGGCGTCTTCTGATACCGGGCAGTACGGATCTGGTGTAGCCCTGACAGCCGAAAAAAAATAGATACCACCCTTCGGTGTTTGCTTGCTGAGGGTGTTGCAAAAAGGACAAGGGACAACCCGGGAGGTAAAACTTTCGGGCATACGGGCGGGAAGAGTTCCCGTGCGTGCATGCCGAGTGGCAGCGCAGTACGCTTTCGTTGCGCCGGGCCTCCGCGGAACTCGGGCCTCCGATAAAGAATGCTGGCGCCTTGCTCGAGGGGTAGAAATTTGAGCAGATTTCTCCGCGCGCTCAGAATGCGTCTAAGAATCATCAATGTCCTCTCTACCGGTCGCAGCAGCCTTCAGAGAACAGGCGCACCTAAGGCACGATTAAAAAAATCCGGGCCATCTCCACTAACGTGAAACCTGGAGAGGGGCGAAGCATGCAGTGTCGATGCTGAGCGCTTGCCGTCTTAGGGCTTTCCGCCTTGGCGTTTTTGTCCATGGAGATGAAGCCGCTGGGGGTACAGCTCGGGGTACAGGTATACAGCTTTGCTATAAACGTATCGTGTCTGGAGCACGAAGCGTTCTAGCGCGAGACGTTAGAAAACGAGTGTCCCGCTGTATTCTTTTAGTTACGTTCTAGCGCGAGGCGTTGGAAAACAAGGGTCCCGGTGTTTTAGTACCGTGACCACATGAGATGCCGGCAGCCCAAGCCCCTAAGGTGCTTCGCCCCTAAAAGGGGAAAGCTCAGGGCAATGCCGAGAGCTCAAGTCGCAGCTTTCAATGCCATAAGTGGCCTGTAGGCGCCTGACTTTCTCGATTGCTTTTTTTTCCTGATGTAGGTTTCGCTTTACGAGTGCATTTCTTTTTGTGTTGGACATTTCCATTGACTCGAAATGGCAGCCTTTCAAATTGGCGCACTTCGATAAAGTATTGCTGGGATAAAAAATTACTTAGCGTAGTTAGTTAATTGCGTATTTTTGTTGTATCTGAAATCCCGGTAAATCTACATCGTGGATTTGTCTTCGCGCTTTCCGGCGATGCAATTGTGTTTTCGGTGTTGTTCTGTTGTCGCTTGTCTGACCAAGCCGGAGACATTCATGGGGAACAAATTTTCGTCCAGTGACCGACACGGTGAAGCTCTAATAGAACGTTTTCAGCTGAGTCACCTGAGACAGGCACAGTGTCGTTCGGCCCAAGCCTTGAGTAGAGCGTCTGCCAAGCACATGTCTTCAAGAGCATCCCTCCGGACGACGGTTGCTAACCCTTATCTATCGGCATTTCGAACCCCCAGCGGAGAACCTGTTACGATTCAGCGCGCCGCTACCCTGTGCGCGCATCCGCCGCGGTAGCTCAAGTGGCTATGGCGTTGTGCTGGTGAGCACGAGGACGCGGGTTCGATTCCCTGCCGCGGCGGCCGCTTTTCTGATGCAGGCGAAAAGAAAAAATGCCTGTGTGTTCGAGATTTCGGTGCACCTTAAAGATCCCCAGCTGGTAAAAATTAATCCGGAGCCCTCCACTACATCGCGCCTCATTCCCTGTGTAGAGTCGGCGCGTCAAACCCTGCAACCAATCAATACCCTGTGCGCGCGTCCTACAAGTTTGGTGTAGTGCGGGAAAGCTTTGTGTGGTGCAGGAAAGCCCGCCGTCCTCAAACAAGCTACGACAAGCAGGGTCGTGCTGAGACTCGAATCTGCGAGTAGACTCCACTCGGCGAGATCTTATCTCCCCCCTCTCTCGGATTCAACGTGCACCGGCTTTCACGAGCCCGGAAAGGCGTGTTCTTGTGCGTCTGTACTTTGCTCGGGCCGGGGGCAAATCCCTGCGAGGCGGCGGAACTGTTGCCGCTTATATCTATAAATTAAACCCTCTGGGTGGTTCGAATCAGTCGACATTTGGGGGTGAACTGAAAGCGCCGCTCTGCCCGTCGGCTCCATGCTGTTGCTGTATCTTCGCTGTTCATCTCGCAATTCAGTAAATCAGTTATGTTTTGCTCTAGACTTTTTGTCGTCTACACCAAGACTGGTCATTTGCTCGCCGCTCGTCCACCATGCTACTACTGCATAGCGGAGGTGACGTAGCTCGGTAGGAGACGCCTTCGCCAATGTAACACCGCCTACGCTACAGGTTGCCGGTCTAGCTAGCCTAGCTTCGGCCGTAGCACCTCCATGTGGCTTTCTACCCCTAAAACCGCCGCAACGGAACCAAGACGGAACTGTGTACCGTACGGTCAACTGACTGGGGCATTTATGCTTCCGGATAGTCACTGCATGACAGAACAGCCTAAATCGGGTAATTCTGAAAGTTGGGGCTCTTGCGAAGCATTCTAAGAATATTTTTGTGGGTGCTTTGCGTCGGCTACATACAACGGAAAGCTGATTAATTTTTTTTTTTTTTTTTAGGTCCGCTTGCGCCAAGCGGTGCCTCAGGCAGCATGTACACTGCCGGTTCTCGGTGTCCTTACGTCGCCCGGAGACAGTGGCGCACGCACGAGTTGATGTGGAGGGAGAAAAGAAAAACATGAAAGGAGGAAGTAAAATAAACAGCAACAAAACAAAAATATCAAAAGCCAGGGGCCGAAATTATTCCAATAAAACTATCGGGATGATGTCGTGCTCTACACAAGCTACCAATTGTTTTGTAAAGAGAATTTATTATAACCCACATGTCAAGGCGCAGCGACCAATTGTTTTGTTGCTTTTTAACCCAGTGAAACCGCAAAATGGCTCATCGTCATTGCGAGAGCACACATAGCACCCACTTGCTCTTAGTGCACAGCTTGCGACAGTGGCACTGAAATAATTATCAGCAGTCGTTATTTAATGATAGTCATTGTTAGCGCCCAGCCACTGCATACGGCGCGTGTCGGGAGACCGCCGCAAAATAATTCATTCACAGAGTTCGTTCGCTTACAACAAACTAATTTTTTGAGTCCAATTTGCAGTAACACATGTGTTGCTGCACGCGTGAGCGGCCCATTTCGCGGCGAAGGCCCAACGCTGAGTGCGGGCACAGCAAGCATCTCTGTTTCGCCGTGACCTAAGGCATAATATGACTGAGCAAGCTATAAATTTATTGCGCTTAGCACCCATTCATCTTGAACGTCTGCGCCCCATACGAGTAAACTTGTGTCCGATCTGGCTGTGGGCGGCTATCGCGGATCGCTCGTGGAAACATTTAGTGCGTGTCACGTAAGCGGGTTAGACATGATTGTCTCTTTAATGCTGTGCTCTTCTTGGCCAAAACACGACAATATTTCTCAGCCCGAAAATACCCCCAGTACCTACCCCCGGCACTATTCCACTGGACCAAATTTCTGCTGGTGGTACATGATTGCAGAGGATTGACTAACAGCATCGTTTCATGACCCTGATCGGCGTGGACTGCCAACGTAGACGGTGTGACTGCGCTTTGAGGAACACCAGAAGTTCGAAAATGGGAAATATTACTATGAGTAAGAGCATACCGTGTCGCTGCTTTGGCTGCCAGCCTCTTCGACGCATGGCGCGCATACACAAAACCCGCAGAATCTAAGTCTTAACTTTTTAGGGCCGCCAGAGAGTTGGATGCCGCTACCGTTTCTCGCGCGATTTGCGTAACCAAAAGAAGCTAATCACCCCACCGGCATCAGAAAATCCAACCCACGAAAACAAATTCAACTTTTGCGTACTCCCAAATCAAAACTGCATAAGCGCGGCGCGCCGGTCCGAATGTTTTGTCAACCATAGAGTTTCATACTATAGAGAGGAACCTGGCGCTGCGACCGTCCGACGCGATGGACGTGATGGATAGAAGTGGATTAGGATTGGGGCTCGGTGGCTCGTGGTCGTGCAGCCAGTTCCGTTTCCGTCGTGGTCTTGTTTGCTCGCTTTTGCTAGTTTAGGTATAATATGCAGCGCGTTAGGAAAAAGCTTTCGGAAATGCGTCTGCCGTTGAACTCAGTATTGCACGCGCGCTGGCGCCGCACTGAGTGAAAATGTTCTATAACCAAACTTGCCAGTCCGGCGTGCTGTCATCTATTCATTCCCGACAGAACGAGCACGAAAACACAAAGATGGCGGTGAATTTTACTCCGAATTCGGTGTTGCGGTGCCACTCGTGTCGCATAGCGTTTTATTTTTGCAGCTTAGACAAACTGCGTGATGTTTGGGACGGCCAAATGTTTCGTACGAACGCCTATATACCGGCCGGACCGGGGGCCGGTAGGAACACAGCTAGGTGCACGGGTCGCCCATCTGGGAGTCGCGAGCTTGGTGAATGTGCCGGGTTTAGGATAAAATAACTTATTTAGACGTAATTTTTTTTCAGCGCAAAAACATTTGTTAATAATAAAAACTGCCAGAGTTGAGACTTTTCCAAATAGTTTTTGAAGACTTCCTCGTACCGCTACATTTGGCAGCAAATGGCGGACGTGCTCCGCAAACCACCGTGACTTCGCATCTGCTTTTAGGTGCGGAGTACCTTAGGACCGCACAATGCCCGTCCACGGATGTGCGCATAGCATTTACAATCACAAAAAATCAGACCGGCACCGGCAGTGATTCGAGCATTTGTCTGGTAGACCAGACGTACGTAGTTAGGGGCAGTCGTCTTACCCATTGGGCTACGCCCGTCAGTTAGTACCCGGGAGTCAAACGGCTTACTCCCTCGCCTGTAACGGTGCGGGGTACCTTAGGAATAATGTCCGCCCGCGTCCATCCGTGCGCACACCACCATCACGCGAAAATCAAGCGAAGTTAGATTTTGAGCCGTGAGTTGCAGTTTCATTTAGGGAATAATCAAGGTGCAACTCACGGCACCTTGATCGAATCGAATGACGGTCGGGGGGCAAATCGGATGTCACTCCGGGCGCAACTTGGATGTCATTTGGAGTCCCGTACTCCGCACCCCCGCCATCATCCACGGAGTGGAGATGCTGCCATTTTTATCTAAACGCTCCCGTTTAATTTCGTTGAACACAAAGTTTGAGGAACTATTTTTTTTTGTTGTGCACAGAGTAATTTGTAAATAGCGAGCCGCGCAGTAAATGTTTTCTGGTAGAAAAACTCAAAATGCGCAGCCGTATACCAATATAGCCACGTTTCGATCTATACGAAATCCGGTTCCACTACTACCCATCGTTCCCATCGAAGCGTAAGGGCGTCTCAGAGTTCGCGTTGACGATAGCGCCCGATTACTCTCCAGTTATTATTGTGTGAAACCCTATGTCGACAACCACCCGCCTAGCCGCACCGAGTACGTGCACTGGCCGTGACGTCACGGGCGCCGCGTGACGTACCCCGAGAAAGGTCCATTAAGTGGAGTGCCATTTCTACTGGTCCGTACGTGCGAAATAGATTAGACAGTGTAATAATTTTCTATTCTTTATGCTCGTAGTAACCAAATAAAATAAGAAAAAAAAAATTGCGGGCTATCTTCACTAATGTGAAACCTCGGGAGTGGCGAAGCATGCATGTGAATAAGTGTATTCTTGGCGCCTTGGCGTTTTTGCCAACGTAGATGAAACCATTGGGCGGTAGAGGTATACAGCTTTGCTGCAAAAGTATCGTGTCTTTAAGCACGACGCGTTCCAGCGCGAGGCGTAAACGAGCGTCCCGGGGGTTTTTAATACGCGTTACAAAGTGTGTTAGCGCGAGGCGTAAACGAGTGTCTTGTTGTTTTAGTACCGTGACTACGTGAGACGACGGCTACGACGACGACATGAGACGCCAACAGCTCGAGCCCCTAAAGGGCTTCGCCCTAAAAACTTCAGTTATTGGTTTGCTTTTATTTTGGAGTTGCTTATGGCAACTCCAAAATTTTTTATAATTTTTTTATGATAAGATTTTTTTCATTTCATGCCAAACGTCCCAGCCGTGATGTCGACCATCACGGATTTCTTCAGCAAAAATTGTGGCTCATCCTTGCACGGCCCACAATGCTCCCTCAAAGTATTTTTGTCGGATTTTTTTTTCTTTTTGTAGCCGCCATTTTATCTTCAGGGTTTAAAGCAAACTTCGGTCTGCAGAAAATTCATAAAATGATCACTTCTTCTTCAATCGCCACCATTTTTTGTGAACATTATGTTGAGGCCTTGGGCGGCCCTATGCCGCATTTTTAAAAGAATTGCTTTTTTGCTCTCGTTACGCCTTTCAGAAAATACACGATGTTGCGCATTTTCAAGCATTTATAGCAAATACAAACACACTCTCTCAGCCAATGATAAATTTCTTTCTGAATTTCACCATTGTGGACAATTCGCAAAAAAAAACATATTGACACTGAAAAATGGGGAAATGAGCGAGATTCCCGCTAACGCATGCGAAAAAAAAAAAAAGAAAAATCCGTTCAATTCGATGACCCTGCCGCTGTTTGGTTTCTTATGTTCGGCATGCATAAGGGATACCACGCATAACATACACTGATGCTTTAAATGCACGTTTGATGTCCAGCCAGCTCTTGAGTCTACACGTACTTGTAGAATGGGCCCACCACCGCTGGCTCCATGTTGTACTTTTCCCACCAACACGCGAACTATCCCTTTTTCCCGTATTGACGCTGCTAAATACAATTGCGGGGAAAGGTAGTCTTACAGGGAAAGGTAATCTTGCAGCACAAAGCCGCTGCCTCGCGCGTCTTTCATAAAGGCGGGCTCATGCCATGCGTAGAAGACGCTCTGCGGAACAACGTGGAGAAGGGTCGGTGTACAAATTCAATTTTTTTTTCTCTGTTAAAACAAAAACTTTCCCGGTTAAACTATCTGAAATAAACTGCGGTGATTTGTAGTAGTGAATGCCTTGTATTAGATATCTTTACTGCTACCACAGCAATGCACAATTTAGAGGTAAATATTGGCCTGAAAGGAGATTTTTTCACATTTGACAAACGTTTTGTCGCACATTTATCCTTTTTGCAGTGGCAATATATTTTTTATAAATTTTACACAAGGGTGAAATTCAGAAACAAATGATTTATTGGCTGGGAGAGTGTGCTTGTATTTGCTAAAGTGGTTTCAAAATGCGCAACATCGTGTTTGTTCTGAATGGCGTAACGAGAGCAAAAAAAAAAAATAAAAATATTTTAAAAATACTGCATAGGGCAGTCCAGGGCCTCATCATTATGTCCACGAAAAAAATGGTGGCGATTGAAAAAGTGGTTCCTTTTTTTATGAATTTTCCACAGTCCTAACTTTGCTTTAAGCCGCGGAGATTAAAGGGCGGCTGCAAAAAAAAAAAAAATCGACAAAAAAGACTTTGAGGGAGAATTGTGGACCCCACAAGGATGAGGTTCAATTTTTACTGAAGGAATCCGTGATGGTCGACTTTTCGTCTGGAACTTTTGGCATGGAATGACCCTCCTATATAAGCCCACCATGCCTAATTCGTCTGATTTTCCCGCGTGCTTTGCGCAGTTTATTGATGGATATTTAGAAGACCAAGAAAATTGCGCATATATCTATAGCATGCGCCATTTTCTTGGTCTTCTAAATATCCATCAATAAATCAGCTCATACTCGCCTTTTAATGTAATTACTACACGCAAACTTATATACGATGGTTGTTATACAACGTGTATTAACGTGCATAGACAGCGGTTTGTCTATACGACAACTGACATTCTTCCTAAAATTTACCGCGTTTGTTGCCTGTAGTTCCGAATCCTGAACGCACTGACCACAGACCCTTCTTTTATAACCTCTTTTATTGAACTCTGTATCACAATATGTCATCGCACATTCGTCTTTTTTCAGATGAATGCATGTGTAGTTGACCCTCCAATCCGTTCATTTCTTGAGTCCGGAATCCAACAGAACTTCCTTTTTACAACTAAAGAGTGGAGCAATAACAGGCTTGTGAAAATGATCCTTCCAAACCTTCAGTTTCACTCAGCTGTCACCGGGTATCTCACTCCACATGTTTCCTAAATAAAATAGTATATTTTCCACTACAATTCCTTCGCGTATGTGATCTCCACCACTCATGTCATAACTTGAATTCATCTCTTTGAGGGAAATCAAAGTTACCTATATTGATAGATTACCTCGCCGAAAACACGAATATGCCACGTTTACACGTAGCTTTCCTAAAATAAGGTAGAAAATAGCGAAAATGTGAGGACAGGTGTCGCCGCCACTAGCTATACCACGAAACTTACACAGGGAGTAGATAAAATTGCGCGAAAAATATTTTGACAATACGTCTTCACAAGTTTATAAAAACTAAACTGGAAGTTTTTTTGGTGTCATGTTTGAACGGTGAAGAACAAAAATAAAGCTAGAAACAATATGATAGGAGCCCTGCCGATAGATCACGCGGCGACACCAAACGCCAACAAGCCCGTTTTCGTTTCGGCGCAATACCTGGTGCATCCCTCGGCCAAACAATTATGCGATCCTTGCACAGTAGTGTGTGCATAACCACTTATACTATGACCCTCTGCATGCTTTCGCTGCGTTAAGAAGACAGGGGAACGCTTATTTTAACTAAAGTCAGTATTTTCAAGCGTGCGCAACGTCGGCGTACTCAACGCCTTCCCTGGCTGCCGCTGGATGGCGCTACTCGTCCACGCTGGCGGCGGTGCCGCTATGCGAAGCAGCGGGCGGGGCCGCGCACAAGCGGTTGTTTCAACGTCAACGTTCATGCGGCCTAAAAAGGACAATATGCTTTTCTTCAACAAAGCGTCAATACTGATCACAGGTCTCATAAAAAAAAAAAAAAAAACATTTTGCTCAGTGATCCGGAGCAGCAAAGGACGCGGGAATTCGGGAAAGCACGAATGATTTGACCGAAACTGAGGAAGCCGCCTGGTACGTGGTAGTATTGTATTGGGAGCTTCTGTTCCGCATACATCACCGCTGCCTTCTTGCTTCCCGTTTATCGTGAGGCAAGCAGCGGCTGCCGCAGCCTCTGTTTGCGTCATGAAATCACTGCGAGGAAAATCAGGAAGAGAAATACGTTGTTTGATTAGCGATTTCTCAGCAATTAAGGCATTTTTCGACACCGAATCAACGATAAAATGACTATGGGAAGGTCACACTTTCGTTTGAAACCAACTTACTGGCTGCATTAAGTGTCCCTTTAAGGGTCAAACACACGTGCGTAAAGTGGCACGTTTCCGAACGTGTTTTTCCCTCTCCGAAAACTTCAAAACCTGTAGCCTTCATGCATGCTCCACACCGCTGATGGACCGATTTCCAGAGAGGGAGAACGGGTGCGGAAACGCGTCGCTCTCCGCACTATATATGTTTGGTCCTTTAATCCTATAACTAATTACGTGTCAAACGAGGTCTCAGTAACGGCGTACAAAATCTTGTTTCCTCATCTGCAGAAATCAAATTACTTGGTTACAGAGCCATCTGAGTAGCTCAACCAGAGCTCGCCAGTGCCATCTATGACCTGCCTCAAGTTAGCGTTAATAACACGCTCAAATCTGCGCACAATCATGCTACGTTTCATTTGATTCGCATACCCGTTAAGCGTGCATTTCGCCGTTAAAATGGGTGTCTACCTATCTCTACTACAAATTCGCCTTAAGAAAGAAAGCTGAACTTTTTCTTTGTAACAGGTTCTTGCAGTTACAAAAACAAAAAGAAAACAATACCGTCAGCCTATTGTATCTGTCGTGCTTGCCACTCAAAAGCCGCATATCCACCCGTGCTAAAAAAAAAAAAAAAAAAAGAAAACGGGTCTTTCTAATTGTCCCGTGCATGATGACTGAGAATGACGTTCCCGCAAAAATATACATAAGGAGTCCGATTGAACGAATTTAAAGTGTCAATATAACCAATTTTTACTGCATCACACACCGTTCTGTAAATGCGCAACCTCATGCGACGCTCTCACATGATGGGTGCCTTTGACCTATTTATTGCAATTAAATAAATAAAAAATATATTTATTGTAATGAGGCAGTTTGAACGAACAGCTTAAACCACTTCAATGGCAATGTGGCGTGCACACTTGTCCGATCCGTGCCGATCATCTGGTTGCTTAATTACTGGATGCTTAAAAGTAACTGCTATCACTGCCAAGCCCTGAGAACCATATAATTATACTGTACAGGTGTGAAAAAAGGAAGGAAAAGCTGAGGAGCTTGGCTACTTGTTTATTCTCTTGCTGTGTAGCTCTATGCAGACCTAAAGCACACGAGCAAAAAAAATCATGCACCCCTCCATTTACGCCGACGATGGTTGAACGCGAAGCTTTCCCGTGAGGGATTCCTTGGTTTTCGTCTGTGAGTTTGGACTTTGTCTCGCAGTCGGTTTAGACTTTGACTCATTGAGCTTTAATTTTGACTCGCACGCAGTTTCGACTTTTGATCGCAGCAGCCCTGACTATGGCCCTTCGCCATTTGATTTCGCACGAATAAAACTTCGCGTTCAACCATATCGTCGTCTTTAGACTATGGGATGCATGATTTTTCTGTCTAATTTTGCACGTCCATGCACACCCCTGCAAATCCGGACTGCTTCGACCGTGTCGGAGGGGAGCAATCAGATAGGCGCCGGCTTAATAACGCGCAGGGTTCCGGGTTCGATTCCGGCCACGGGAGGCATTTTTTTTTCTTTCACTTCCCCCAGGATCATCCTCCTACTCACAGAAAGTTATCGTTCCCGTAGTGCGTTTTCGACGCGACATGCGCCATCAGCGAGGCCTAGAAAGCTTCGCTTTAAAACACGTGGGTGGGCGTAGTTTTTCAGATTTTGCAAACAATTCATGTGCCCTGATGAAGGAATGATGAGGGGCGTAAAATTCTCCAGCTGTAGCCTCGGACGGTTTAGTTCTGCACGCTATTTTATTACTCGGATAGTTGGCAGATACGTGCTTGGTGCGACGTCGAGAGTATACTCGGCAGTGCCGAGCACCATTTTTGATACAGTGACACACCGACTGGTAGATCTCTGATCCGCGCTAAATGCGATTGCGCGGCCCGCCGTAACAACGTCCTGCGTAATGACAAGCAGCCTGCGAAATTCAATCTCCCTCGTCACCGTCGGCCTGAGGGGCAAAATAAAATGTTTATTGGATTCTTCACTCTTAGCACTTGCCTGAAGGCAACCTGTCGCAGACAGATAGCGATATACAGACAAGTCCCAGCAGTAAAGTTAATGTGTATATTTTCTTCGAAACAGGCTTTCCCAAGCAGCATTATGTACTGCGCAGGATGCGTTTGTGGATGGCGTGAACCGGGCTGTCGAGCCTCGTCGCGCGTCACGTCCCGTTACGTCTCATTACAGGGTGAACGCACCCCTCTCTCTCTCTCTCTCTCTCTCTCTCTCTCTCTCTCTCTCTCTCTCTCTCTCTCTCTCTCTCTCTCTCTCTCTCTCTCTCTCTCTCTCTCTCTCTCTCTCTCTCTCTCTCTCTCTCGCTCTCTCTCGCTCTTGCCCTCTGCGTGTGTCTGACAGCTGAAAGGATCTGTAGAATGCTCTTGCAGCAGCCGAAGGGGGGCTATGTCCGTCTTCGTTGTTTGTTTCTTTGTTTTTATTTCTTACAGCAGTTCATTATGACGCCACCCACAAAGAATTTATTGAAAAAAATCAGTGAATGATTTTTTTTTTAAATGCATTTGCGTTACGCCATTCACTTGGTAGCTTACTGAAAGGAAAATGGCACGAAGCAATAGTTGCTCACCCACAGCGAACCGTCAATTGCGTGAAAATACTTTTGTTCATGTTAGACAATTGCACGCAACACATTATTGATTCATATAGGACTTTGGCTGATGACGAATTCCACTACTGAAGATGAAATTTGGCCCAGTAGGCATACAGTTCCCTTTTTTATTGCAGAATTTTCAGCGCCAAGTTCCAGACGTTAGATATCCTATGAGAATTCCATGAAGTTGTAGCGCCATGAAGTTGTAGTTGTAGCGTAGCGCGCGCCAAACAAGCGCGCCAGCTGTGGTATGCTAATGAGCCGGAGTGAGAGTTTGCACACAGCTGTGGGAGAAAAGAACGGAGGAGGGATGCGGACGGACGCCGCGACGACAACGCAGGAGGGACAAGCCCGAGAGCAAGAGATGCGTCGCATCTAAAAATACGTCACGAGAAAGCTTCGCGTTCAACCATCGTCTTCGTTAGAAGGAGGGGTGCATATTTTTTTAATCCGCGAAGCGTCAAAATGATTTCCCAAGCTGTGTTTTGCCTTCGATGTTTTCGGGGGTTGTTTAATTCAACACAAATGTTTGTAACAATAGCCATTCTTAATCTATAAAACGTTCACTAATTAACATCTTCACTAACTATTTTAGCAATTACGTGAAAAGTACTACTCAAAGGGTGAAGACAACTTGGAAAATCCTTAACTCCGTTCCCCACGAGTCGAGCATTTCTAAGCTAAGAAACGGCTCAAGTTAGCGCGGGACGCCGTATATATGACAAAGGTTCTGAACAAAAATAATGTGCGGTGTGCGACATGTGCTGTATTAGAAGGTTTTGGATTCCCATCTGCCTGCTCAGTATCCTCATTGTGCAGACAAATACTGTACTTTCTGTAGTACGAGTTATAAAAGTAACGAGAGATCTCGGGCGCGAAGACGCGTTGGGTTGAGTGGCGCTGTTCTTCGGGCGAAGTTTTGGCGAACAAAATTCCTTTGCTCCATGGTTATATACAAACAGGTCAGGCGAGCGTGCAAACAATGCAGTGAATATTTTAGGTTGCTCGCAATTGCAGACATTTCTCGATCTGTTTAGGTGTATTTCATAAACAGATTGCGCACAGCACAGTAATGTTCGCAGTCTGTGATTGTCCACGTGCACGCCGAGTTAGGCAAACACTGCATCCAATTCGGCGAGAACGGCACCTGGTAAGGTCTCGTAGCGTATACCAGCGCCAGAAAAGAGAACCAGCCCCTGACGGGTCAATAAGAACTCGAATAATTATTCCTTACTCTTGGCCTTGTCTCTCCCTCCATCTGGTTGCTGTGTGCTTAGGCCGTAGTGCCCCCTCGCGCACGTTCCCAGAACGAGCTGGAGTGGCGTACCGCTTTTTGGCGCCTCTCTGGCAGCGAGGGCCATCCATATACAGCAGGAGGCCCAATAGCGAACAGAATCCTCCTCGGCTTCCCCGCACTTGTGTCTGCGTGCTTGTTTTCCTGACGGATTATTCTGCGACCTGGGCGCGCGAATAAACGCAGAAAAGGCAGCTCTCGGGGGGACGAGAGAGCTGACATGGCAGTGTACACGAGTCCGGGACAACCGGGGCCCGTTGGTCGCGGTTATCGCGCGAGGTGGCCGAGCGCGTATAATGGCGCGGTTTGGATGCAAGCTGCGGCGCGGGTCCAGCCACTTGCGGCGGTCGTTTCTGCGTCTGCTCTTTGTTTGTTGACAAGGCCGGCGCAGCGCGCATCGATACGCTTAAAGCGAGCGGCGTCTCTCGCTATCTGCGCGGCGACGGACAGCCGGCCGGACGAGCAGCCGCATATCGTGCGTGCTGCCCGCCGCCGCCGCCGCGGATCCCCAGCCTTTCTTGCGCTGTGCGAAAACAAGTCGCTTCGGCCGCACGTTATCGGAGTGAAGTCGTAAAAAAATGCCCAGGCACGCAAGGCCCGCGAGAAGCGGGGGTACGTGTTTTAAATGACACTGCATCTATGCCGATCGGCCAAAAGGAAAGCTTAAAGGGAGTATTTTAATTAAGGCGCCCGCCTTCCACGCCACTCCAGCGGGCAGCAAAGCCGTCGGTGGTTGCTGCTGTGGGGATCCACGGGGACATCTATTAGGGCACCCCGACCGGACGTTCGCAACATAATGCCGTCTCTCTCGCTCCCCGGCACATCAAACCCTCCTCGCCCAATCCGTACTCCGCGTGGTATTTATTTTCGGCGCCTATTCTCTCGCGCTTCTGGTTTTCAATCCTTGACTTCCTGTGTGGCCACGCAGGCTTTTAATTGGGCTCAAGCTGCAGGGGCTGCCGAGGGAACCCGTTTCTATCTGCTCGGCATTTTTTTTTTTGTGCATTTCGCCATCCCGACCCTGTGCTTGTTTAAATCTACGTGATTAATGAAAGGGACTACATGTACCGTTGTATTGCTTACCACGGCAGCACTCTTGGGAAAACTGCCGTCGACGATATCGGCGGTTCTCTCAAGCGCCGATTTCGGCCGCTGTACATTACGGCGCGACGGTGGGCCTTCGACAAGGGCGCTGGTTTGAAAGCCTTCGGCCGAATGTGCATGAGCAAGAAAGAACCGTCGCACAACCATGCAGGGTACTACAAATTCAGCCGTCTCAACTTTAATTCGAGGTCTACTATCAACTGTCTCGATTGCTACAACGAAAATTGAAAAAAAGTTTGGATGTACGCCGTGGAAGTGGCTGTATCACAAGCGGTCCGACTTTATTGTCCAACGCAGATATTGAAAATTCAACGTTCGCAATAAAGGAGGTCTTAACGAAGCGTGACTTTTTTTAATTGAAGGCACCTGGAATAAGTTACAGTATTCTAGCTTCACGGTTACGACTGCCCAAAAACAATCAGCCCTAATCATTGAGCCGCAACTAATCTGCGCTCTCTGGCGCCCACTCTGCACGCAGGCTTTTTTTCTCTTTCACATGTTTTTACTTAAAAAGCCGAGAGAGGAAATAGATTATGCAGCCGGGCGGACTTCTATGTTGAATGTCCCCATCCACCTGGTGGTTATTTGCTACCGCTCGTAATTGGATTTGCTAATACTGCATGACTTTATGGAGGATGTTTATATTGAAGAATCAAAGGCAGCCATCATGTAAACTGTAGCTGACATTTGTAAGATTCTAAAGTTGTCTTGTGGTTTGTGATGAGCGTTTAGAGGATTTTTCCTGAAACACGTGACGAGTATGTAGTAAAGCCTAAGCCTTCCTCTCTTGACAATATTATGGACAAAGTTATTGACCATGTCGCCTTTAAAGTGATGCACAGTAATAAATAAGCTCTAAATCATAAAATTAAAGGACAATGTAAGAGACGGCCGCTTTCACATTTTCTAGAGATTTTACAGGGGTCGATACAGCGTTGTCGAAAAGCGTTTATCGTGCGACGCGCACTGCATATCTGATGTCCTGTGTTCTAATGCCTGTGTTTGAATATTTCCAGTACGCAAAAAATTAACCAGCTGCGTAAGAGAGTAAAATAAATGCTAATGTTTTAAAAACGACCATAGCCACTGCATTCTGCGTTTCAGGTAAACTGCGGCCTAATAGTAACCGAAACACCAAATTTATGACGACTGCAGAGAAGACGTTTTACAAGCGAGGTTAAGTTGCAATCCAGCCTAATTCGACATCAAGATTAAGCAATGGAACCAGCTGCTATAGCACAGCAATAGGGCAGGTTAGGAGCACAACAGTGGCCAGGGGACTCACTGTGTTAATACAGAAAACTGCATCTCGAAGCAAACACCCTTCGTCGCCCTAACAATTTGAGGCACAGGTGACGTATTTTCGGAATGCCTCTTTTCCAGCTTTCTGGGGCATCAAAGTTGTTTGCGACTAATCGTTATTAAAATACGGGATGCACAGTCAGCATCGCGTTTAAAGCAAGACTCATATTATCATCAGTGGCTCCACGGTACTGCCCATCGTGTTTTACTGGACTACATATCCGTGTCGCTAACCTGCCTTCCTGAATATAACACCAGCTGCCGTCTCATAGTATTGAGACTATAAAATAAATGCATTCCCACCAACAGCGACTTGGGCATTCATCAGTTTTAAACTCAAGTATGCTACACCGGTTCGTATGGGACCCCTGTAAGGAAAAGCTGATTGCTGCTCTTAAAAGCTTTTCAAATAACTAAGCTCCTTTTATTCCAATTGCAACAATACTCCAAGCATCACGTTTTTGAAATTCATCATCGGACGTTCATCTTTAGCTTCCCATGAAACCACTTTTCGTCTGACATTATTCCGCTAACTGTAATGCCATTCCACTCTCACAACGAACTCATTCGTCAACCACAAATTGCCTCACGCCGAATTGGTCATGTTCACAAGTTAGCATCGAACAAGACAACAAATGTTGTTTTCCCGAGTCATTCTCCCTTTGAAAATCTCGATATTCGAACTTTTTTTTCCGCAGATATAGTGGCCATATTTTATAACCATTTGTTTGGCAACGCATTAGCTAATATTGTGTAACCAGAACAACCTGCGTACATTTGGTTGTCCTACTCTCTGTATTCTTATGTTATTTTGCTCTATTCGTGTAGCAACTCCCCTCTAAGATGCCCCTGGTGCTAAGGGTACGAGAAATAAATGTCCAACTTAAAAAAAAGTGGGTTATCAAGGTAAGCTGCAATAAAATTAACAATTTTACTGTTGATTCCAATATTATAAAGCCTTTGTAGCAGTTTACTATGGGCAGCTTAATAAAATGCCTTCGCGAAGTTCAAGAATATTCTGTTAGTCTAGTTTACATTACTGATTGGAAAAAAAAAAGTTTAGCAAGCCGCTACTGGCTTCGCAACTGTGGGGAGTCTGCTCCGAAGCCAATGCTGCGCATTTGCCAAAACGTTATCGTCTGCTAAAAACTCGTTAGGATTCTTGCAGATTAGGTGTTCAAAAAGGTTGGGATGTAATAAATATTAAACAGTAGTAGGATAGTGAATGATAGTCCTACTTAAAAACACGTATAACCCGAGGAAATGTCCAGTCAACAGTACACTGCGATAATGAGTTCTCAAAAATATAAACATCATTTATTGTGCAGCAAGTCTTGTTTAATGGCCGTACCATGCTTCCCTTGGCTAATTGGCTATTGTAACAGTGAGAAAAAAAAAGAATCCTTCACTTGCTTTGTTTTGTTTTTCGTCTCAGAATGTAGCTCAGTGATGCCTGAAATCGGACGATAGAGGCTGTCGTCTTAACAGCTTTAGTTTTCTTTCAACATGACTAATAACCCGGGTCGTTCGGGGGTTTTCTTTTTACTCTTAATATTGTGCAGCACAAGACAGTCTTAACAGCGGGGACATCTGACCAAAACCAATGGAGAACATTTACATTATCGTCAACACTGCTGTTCGCAAAATTAGTTTTCAAACAGCTTAAGTTGGTCGAATCCTATGTTGATTATCAACAAAAAAAATTAAAACCTTTTTCTTAAGAGAAAGATGATAAAAACGCGAAGCTTCTCCCATGCAATCAGAATCAAAATCAGTCCAAAACTTAAACTGCTTCGACCGCATTGGAATGGCGCAATCGGATTGACCCTCGGGTTCAGAAGGCGAGGGGCCAGGTTCGATTCCCACCACAGTAGGCGTTTTTTTCTTGAAGCCCTTCGCATCACGTCGTCGTCGTCGTCATCATCATCATCAACAGCAGCAGCAGCACCACCACCACCACCATCGTCGTCGTCGTCTTCTTCTTCATAATAATAATAATAATAATAATAATAATAATAATAATAATAATAATAATAATAATAATAATAATAATAATAATAATAATAATAATAATAATAATAATAATAATATTAATATTAATAATAATAATAATAATAATAATAATAATAATAATAATAATTACACGTTGTGAAAACCCATCGTGTAAAGTTGGTACGCCTGTCTTGGTGTTATGATATTACGATATACGGCGCAAGTGTGGCATAGGAAGCTTCGTATAAATAGTCGGTTTGTAAAGATAGCCTCGGAACAAGTGAGTGTACAACTCAAAAATAAAACATGCACGCGGCTTACGGTAACAGTAACACTAGAGGGCATTGTAACAATTTGGTTTACGTGTATTTGACGATAGTGCAATTATATAGGGCAGCCTACTGTTATACTAAGTAAAGTCACCATCCCGAAATAAAATTGGTCTGTGTCACCTTTGAAGCGCTGTACACAGTCGCAAAGTTTCGCTAGAAAACCAAGCTCATCATACTGGGGCCGCTCTACACCCAGAATCCCGCCTTTGTTACAAAAAAAAAAAAAGCTGACCTGGAAAATTATCTAGACCTTCGTAACAAAGGCGAATGGTTCGTGGTCAAGCAGGAAGCACGCGCTCGCTTTCTGAGGACCCTTGCGGTTGGGCACACTTCGCGTACGTCATCGATATTGAGCATATCTATCCTCGCTTCAGGCATTCCTCAGAAATGCCTGAGCTGCATGATCGCAGAAGTTTTGCGAGCTCACAGTTGTCTAGGCGCCATCCGTGTCCCAGCGGCTCTTGAATTAAAAGCGGAACTTCGTACCGCGCGGGGCACATTTTGATTTCGTGTTCAAACTGGTAGATGTCTGCATCGCCTTGCTTGATGTCTTTTGGCGCGTCTTGAATACAAATGGCCGCTAGTCACCAAGTGCGACAGGGGTCGACGTACGCCATGATACGTCAAATGCCAGAAACCGTGTGCTACGGCTGCAGGATGCGTCTTGTACTGTTCATCCGAAGACTGCAGCTTCCTGAGACAGCATCCTCAGTACCGCCATTTGCTAACGCAGTGGGGAGGGCATTCCACCTCTGCACACGGACAAAGATCTTTGACGCTTTGTTACAGAATAATTCTGAAAAGACCGCTCGGAGAGTCGCTCAAGGAATGGGAATGATATATTGGCTCGATCACGTTAATTGCCGCCACTGCGGGAGGAGGATGAAGAAACCTTTTTATTGAGCAAAAAAGGTGAAGTAATGGGATAGCTGTCAGCCTCCTGAGTCCAGAAGGCCGCGGGCCTGAGCTGAATACAGGGTTTGTTGCCCCAGAGCTCGTTGTCGCTGCGGTGCTGAGCTGGTCAGCGCAGACCCCCACTGCTCAGGAGAAGGGTGGGTGATGGGATCGGGGTGGTGGGGGCATGAGTAGACTAGGTGGCATGTAGTGAGGGGGATGTCACAGTGCGGACAGTAATGGGGGGAGATGTGAGATGTGAGATAGGATTGCGTGGTTGTAGGTTTCCATTGGAAGTCCGCGATAGATCTGTACGCTTGATAGTTGGATAGTGTGTGGCGGGGAGCAGGATATGTTCTTCTTGTGAGAGAATAACGCGATAAAAGAAAGTTGTATGGGTAATATAACGGAACACGGTTGATAGTTTCGTAGTCCGGGCCTCTCGTAGTTCCTTGTCTCGAAGTGGGGACGCCCGGGTGTGAAGTTCTCGGGCCGAAGCATGGCCCGCTTCGTTCCTTACAAGGCCGTAGTGGCCAAGGTCCAGATAATGTTTATTTCGATGTCTTCGGGCATTGATTTTCAATCAAGGTGGTGTGCATGGTATTGCTGCGAAGGATGCTGTGTTAACGGTTTTTTTTTTTATGGTATGGTTAAACGAATGTAACACGCTCGTCAGGCACCTAGATTATTCTTGTTTGGTCGAAAATATTCCCCATTTGATTAGTTTGTTCTAGGACGGATAGGACGGACTGCGCTGTAACAAAAAAAATATAGAAGCTGGACGCCGTGGCTTCTGATTCGCCGATTCACGATTGCACTCGCAATTTTGTTTGGCTATTGGCTCGACGTCTGCTATTTTGATAACTTCATTTCGAGCACAAGCTCACTGTGATGAGCTTCACTTCGTGCACAAACCTTGCATCACATCTGAGTGCGTGTGACTACTCGTATTTCATTTCCGTGGCACTAACCAGTCGCAGGGCTCTGTATGATCATGTACCAAGAACGTGTGGGGATCAGCACGAAACGAAACGTAGTTTTCATACTGTGACTTAAGACATAAAGTACAATCGTATGCCACATGAAACAGTTCTTGCTGATGGGGAAGTTTGTGCATCAAGCTGTAACAGAACGTGTTTTACAGTAGCTGCATTAGAGCGAAAGTTACAACTAGCTTCTCCCGGAAGGCGGCTGTTGAAGTTCTAAAAGTGGCGCCAGTAAGCACTACGCCATGGCACGAGCACGTGGACACTTCGAGAGGCATCTTGGGTGCCGCAGTTGTAAACGTAGAGATTTGGGCAGTTATTGGATTTTGGGGAGCAAACGTGGATTTAGCGGCCTTTTATAACGTAAACGTAATACTGATGCTAATGCATTAAATGGTCCATTGAACCAGAAAGCCGGTGTCGACGTAGTCAATCACCCCGAAATTCCCATTGGCGGTGAACGCGTCATGTGGCACCCATACCAACAACGTAATTATTGCTAAGGAGCCAGCCGACTACTGGCGGGGCGGTGGTAGTGGAGATACTGGTATGAGCCGGCATGACTTCAGGCATAACACTACGCGCAACGGCGGCGGCGTTGCTAAGTTTTTTAGCACGCGCAGTGCAGGTCAGGACACCCAACCCGACTGGTAATTCCAGTAGGCTTGCTGGGAATCGGTGACTATACCTCCGAACCCCTGGTTGAGTGAGCGCCAAGTGATGGCTGCCTCTTCTCTGCCGTCATTTCTTGGGTCCTAAGCGAGGTGCACGCAAGGAGGTTGGTTCTGGAGGTAGCCACGATGATGGCGTATTGCTGCCCTCGATGTTTGGAGGCGTCTGTGTAGATAACTGCATGATCCCCACCGAGGGTGGTGTTTAGCACTTGAGCCCGTACTTTTCAGTGACTCTCGTCATGTGAGGGGTTCATAGTTCTAAGCAAAGGGAGCATCTCTGGTTTTAGTCGCGAAGAGTCTGGGAGTACGTCAAGCGGATTGACATTCTGGGCTGCCCAGCCAATCTAGTAAAGCATGCGGTTAACCACCGCAGTTCTGAGTCGGACATTCTGGTTAGAATGATGGCCTTCTATCAGTTCTTCCACCGTGCTGTGGAGCCCCGTGCTAAGCAGCCTCTGTGTGGACGCACTCATGAGAAGATCAATGGCCTGCTCGACCGCCTTTCTAATCATTATATAATGCATCTCTATGTCTTCCTTGCCGAGAAGAAGACAGGGGGTTGACGTAAGTGACTCTCCAGAGGACGAAAGCTTCAAATAATCGAAAGGTTCCGAATTCCTTCAGGCTCGCTTTTTGGTGGCAACTCGCCTGATCATGTGTATGATTTGATAATTGCTGTTTTTGGTGCGCTGTAAGGAGTCATATCACTCTTGGTGTTAGCCTCGAGAAGTAGGCACAGGATCTTGATGCTGGGGCTTGGAGTGATGGCCTGGCCGTCAAGGAGTATTTGAATGTATTCCTTGATTTGGCGTGAGGGCGGACGACAAGGAGCTGTGATTTTTTACGTGAACACTGGAGGCCACAGGCTTTAGCACATTGGCGTACTAGAAGTGAGGTGCCATGCATTGGTGTGAGCTTCCTTAATTTTTGTAACTCTTACCACATGAGCAAGGTTCGCACAGGGCCGCTAGACGGGCGTGAGTGTTCGCGTGACGCTTTCACGTAGCATTCAGCGAGAACGCAGGGGATAAACCCGTAGATGTGCTTGGTGAGTACACTACCTGTCTTACCCGTCTTCGCCTGGGCTCGTAGCTAAATCGGTAAGACAACGGGCTCTCGCTTTGTTAGTCTATTAGTTCCAGGTTCGATTCCCGGCGGTGCCGGTATATTCTTTTATTTGTTCGCTGGAGTTTTCTAGTGACACCAACAGTCGCGAAAGAACCCATGGGGGGTAGAGGTAGAAAGCTTTGCTTTAATAAAAAATGGCGCCAAAATATCGACGCCGCCGGCTTTCGCTAAGATGTGCTGGCAATTACTGAGCGGTTTTTGTGGTTCAGGAAATATGCATTTCCACAGACAAAACCATATATTTTCAAGCTTTGTGTGCTCGCACCGCCTGGTTTAAAAAAATGAAAAGCGTGGTCTTACGCTCGAAGTTGCCTTTCTTTTTTGTGGCATTGAGCAGTGAGGGGATGAACTCACCCCGGATGAGAAGGGTGAGAACCTTCTAGTTAAAGTATAATGCGAATGCTGAGGGTGTGTCTAAGTGAGGGGAGCGTCAGCTGTGGCCTACCCGCTTGACGCCAGGAAGGAGATGGCGCCAGCGCGGCCGGGAGGCCTTGTATGGGGCAGACCTTCGGTATACCTCAAAAAGCCTCGAACGTGACTTGCCTCCCGTCGCGTAGTTGATGTAGGCTTTCTAGCACTCAAACTTGGTAAGGTTAAGTTCCTCCCCTCCTCTCCCCTTCAGTTCTGTAGCCCCATGAGCGGAAGACATCGTGCCCATTGAAGTTGGCCTGGCTGCGTGTGTCCGATAATCACGAAACAGCAACCACTCCCGGGCCTACCACGTTCCATTTCTGGCCATAGCGTATACGAATACCCCCGCGCAAGCGCGGTGTCGCGGTTGACGCGGTGCTTATCACAGGCCAAGAATTAGGAGGTACGGCGTTGCCGGTGTGATGTGCGTGAGTTGTGAACCAATTTTCGCTTGGCCGTGTCCTGGAGTCTCCTCCGTGGGACAGATACGCGCGTCGTTGCAGAACGTTGCGATGTGCTGCTGGGATGAGTGGCCGCAAAGCAGTTACCTCGGCGTCCTGCCCATGCTGTGAGGAATGAAATCTGAAAGGTTAGTAAGTATTCATAGCTATCAACCAGTTCGCACACTAAGCAGAGACGCAGAGACGGATACACTGGAGGATTGCTAAAGCTTCAGCCAGTTAAAATGTCGGGTATGCGCCAGACCATTACAGGCCACTAGTTCATTTACTCCCATCTCAACAACCAGGAACAAGAAGGTTGCAAAAAGGGTAACGGTAACACTATGCGTCTTGCGTGCCTAGCCTGCCTGCCTGCCTCCCTGCCTGGCTGCCTGGCCGCCTGCTTGGCTGCCTGGCTGCCTGACTGCCTGGCCATTGCTCAATTCAACTACCCGTTTAAGGAACAGGTGAAAGAGTGCCTGAATTAAATCATACTTGCACTCCTGACAGCCATACGTTGAAATAAATACCATCCCCTCGTAGATGCGATCAATTCACACAGGTGTACCCCAGAGGAACATCCTAGGCCCTCTACTTTTCGATATTTACATAAATGATCTAGTAAACATAGACAGCAGCACAAAATATATAATTTACGCAGACGACACCACCATACTATTCACGTCAAACGATGCTCATGATCTTGCTTCAATGACGAATGTGGTACTGAATAAACTCGAATTTAGTAGTATACACGTATAGACCCCTTTACGACCACCAACACTTCTTTACTTTTCTTTCTTCACTTTTTTATACTTTGTCTTACATTTGGAATGTTGTTGCTTTTGTGCAAGAACGCATTTTCTTCTTTGATGCTCATGTACTTTCATCTCTTGTTATCCCATCATGCCACCACCGAATCGTCTTTAAATTGCCCAGCGGTATTCCAAATTCCAATTGTCTTATTGATGTCTTATGCCCGCAAACTGTGACTTTCATGTTGTTACATTATTGTTCATCGCCTTGGTTCTGTATAGGCTGATGATTTATTCTTCTGCCTGTCACTAGCTTGCACACTTTCCGACTTCGGTTCGAGCCGTTATGCTTTTGATTTGAATTGAATTACCCTGTGTCTTGAACTGTGCGTCTCTAGTGCCAGTTCGTTTTCTTGTTTGTTTCTTTGAGGGGACTTTTTCTTATTTTCTTTACTTCTTGTATTGCAAAGCTTTCTTGCTTTGTTCGTTATTTGTAGCTCCACAGTGACTCTTCTGCTGCCTCTGTTTACAGATTTTAGGACTTGTCAAGGTACCTAGAGAAGATCTTTACCCGACAAATCCACCATCAAATCATGTATCTTTTATGAAAATAAAGCAATTTCAATTTCAATTTCAACTTCAATTTCGACATGAAGTACATACTGACAACAACGTTCCCAATTACTAAAACTGCTGCCATGGCTGATACATTTCCACATTAATCAACGCAAAGGGAACCTGAGGCGTATTTGAGGCAAAATATAGGCTAACTAAGTATACGTGCGTTCTTTTAATTTAGGAATGCATATTGTGTTGCTTTTTACGATGGCAAATGAAAAAAAAAAAAAAACATCGCGTGGAAAACGGCGTTGAAGAGAGGTGAGATGAAAGCAAACCATAAAATAAAAAAAAAATGCCGACTGGAGTTGCTCCATCAACACCGAAACAAGAGGTCCCAGCAGGTGGCGCTGGAGCAGTGCGAACGCGGGAAAATTGAATTGAGGTAACCTTCATAGCACTCATCAAGAAAGGAGCGCGAGGAGAGTAGAAGAGCGCGAAATGTGGGAGGTGAGAGGGTAAGCTACGGCAGAAGGCTATCGTCTTTCGACGACATTTGCAGCGTCCAATTTTTATAAGACAGAACGCTGTGCCGCTGACTCGTTGCCTTCCAGACAGACCTCATTTCAGCGCACTGATCTGGAAGCTCAGTTAGTCCAGCAGGCCCCGAAGCCGCTGCCTGAACAGTTCAGCACCTATGCGAGGGCCAGCATGTAGTCGATGGGGTCATCAACTTCCAGGTCGGTGGACTTCTAAACTGGCTGAAACACGTGGCTTTCACTTCACGCTTAGCCATCCTGGCTGAGCCTCCTCAAGTACAAAAACAAGTACTAGTTAACTTTTCGATGTTGCCCACGGCCCGACTGCAGTGCGAGCGCCGTCAACGGGAAATGGTCCCAAAACCCTCGTTATGCGGGTGAATCACTCGCAGGCAGGAATCTTCATCATGACTGTAACTTGAGCGCACAAAAAGCGAGGACTGAACGAAAAAGACAAAAGACACGTTTTCGTGTCTTTTTCGTTCAGTCCTCGTTTTTTGTGCGCTCAAGTTACATACATGAATAGCCACCAACCCGTGTTTCAGTGTTATTGCGGTTTAGATCTTCATCAATTCTTTGAGGTATGCGAACTTAACAGCTTGTCTCCATGGGCCTCGGCGGGGGGTGGCAAAAGGAGCACTCGCCCGCCTAAGCCACACCAGCACTTGCCCACTCTCCACCCTCCCGATGTAACGGGTTTGCCTTCTTCAAATAAAACTCATGCGGACCTCCATGCTTGTCTTCCGTCAAAGCAGCTCTCAAACAAGCACAAAATACCTTTCTCGCAAACGGGAAAAACAGCAAACTGAACCAAGTCTTCTCAGCAATATGTGCATAAACCAGCACACGTCGTCTGCGCTGTTAGTGCAGCAGGACGAGAAATACCCGAACTGGCAGTACGTAAAACCTCAGCAGAAGCTGCAAGTGAAGAAAAGAAGTTGTCATTGCCCAGGACGCCATGACCACCGCCAATCAGATCTCATCACAATACTGACTGGCTCGCAAGCGGCATGCCGAAATTATCAATGAGCTAGGACGCATCGCTTTATCAGCAGGGAACATCCTTCAAGTCATAAAAGAGCTACCCGAAGTGGTTCCCTGGGCGTAAATCCTTTGTAGGTAATGATGTGGCCCATGCCGTTGCCCGCGCGTGTACATACACCGGGTCATTACCCCAGAATTGCAGTTAACGCTCTCCGCCGTGATCAAAACGAAACCGCTCCTCCAGTATCCAGACATTCTGGCACGAAAAGAACTGCCTCCACCTCACCCTGGGTTATCAAGAAAAGAAGCCGCTACTCTCAGAAGACCACAGACAAATGCCTACTCCCACAACACCAAACTATCCATGCAGTGTTCACCAAACTATATATCCCTCCCTCTGCAATTTCTGTCCTACCCGGCCCCCTGTACCAACAGATATGGCAGCGCCTAGAAATCCGAGACCTACCCACCATCTTCTCCTCATCTTATCGACAGTGGCTCCTCTTGCCGACCAGGAGCTTGAATCCCAGCAAGATTTGGTGAAGAGGGCCGGGACGGCAAGCCGCAGACTCGGTATCGTGGACTGTCGGAGGAATGCTTTCCACCCGGGGCGAGTGCCCTGACATCAGCACTCAAGCTCATAACTAAAGATCTATTCTCTCCATCTAACAAAGCGGCCATAGTTATTAACAACGTTTCGAGAGGGGCTAGGTGTAAAATTACGAATTTATGGTTTTAACCTGAACTAATAGTTTTCTTGGCACAACACAAACGACGAACCAGGCACAAGTGTATACTGCTGCCTGCGGACCATCATGTTGTTGTAAACTCGCAGCGCTGTTTCGCGTGCTTAAACGGCCACTGGGCCGAATATTAAATGAGCACTTGAAGATTTTCACGAAGCTTCCACTGTATATTGCTCTTTCGGCCCCTTTTCTTTGCGGCGACGGGAACAACTGGGATACGTTCTGTATTTCAGCAAATCAACATTGAAACTTATCTTTCTCTCCTCACGTATTTCGTGATTTCGATCAACAACAATATGCCTGTTACGTCAGCGACATTATTGACTGCGGAGCCTGCTCAGCAAGCATGCATGTAACCGGCGCAACTGCGATTAGTTGACATAGCGGCAAGGCTAGCAGTATTTGTGGGGAAGCTATGGGCGCAATTGCGGGTTAGATTTCTCCTCATCCTTGCGTAAGTTATGGAAGCGGGATCTTGTTCCATGCGTGTACAAAGACATCAATGAAGGCGCCAACCATGGTTTCTTAACTCCCTAGCGCATTGCCAAACTGCGCATTTACATCGGCCCAAAGTTACGTCGAGCTATGTCGAGCCTACACAGTTAACTTAGCGAGTCGTGGGGGAGGGTTTGCACATGGCCGCGTGAGCCATGGAGAAAACTCTACATGACCGATATATACGACGAATCGGCCCGCATCCTCCGCATTGCAGCAAGCGCTGAAAACGCAGCTATTATTCACTTCAAATTTTCCTCACAATTTACACGCTGAGAAAAAAACAAGAGTGCTAACTTATCGAAGTCGCATTCCTGTACAGCGTCGGTTGACTCGTTCGGCTGCGGGTCTCAATAAACGAACGATGACACATCCCGCCAAGCTAAGCGAATTGACGTCCGAAATTCCTGAGATATGATCGCGCATGCTTTCGACTGCCTCTGATATTGTAGTTGTTTTTTTGAAGCTTATATGCGACCATACTGACGCGCCTGTGCGTTCCTGCCTCTTGTGTGCCGCTGACAACTAGGTTCGAAAACGCATCTTTTGACCGTTTTGCCATTGAAGTCACCCCCTTACAAACGCGAGAAATACCCCCCATGAAAAAACTCGTTCGTTTGTGCAGGGCCCTCGGAAACAGTCGAATTTTATAGACCAGTGTTTTCTTTTACATCAGAGTTTTAATTGCCAACACCAACATGGTTAGTTCGCAACGCTGGCGTTTAATTATATCTGCCCATTGGTTGATGCAACCGTATACTGAACGGACAAGTGGTATTTAGTAACCCCGCTACTGTCTAAAAAGTTGTGATGGTGCATACCTTCTATGTGTTGACAGGCCTTTAGGAATTGCGATTATAGTATCGGATTGACCCAGCATTGGCCCCAGCAAGCGAGGAATGGTACGTTAAAGCCACAACTAGTAGACTCTCGTTAAGACCAACTCGGTTATGACAAATTTCATGGTTCAACACTTTTAACGACGTACTATCGGCGTCAAGTGAAGCGCGAACATGAAAATATGAACCAGAACGTGCAAAATTGAAAAAATACTGTTCATAGAGTTCATATAATGGCACGCTATTGGTATATTTGGAAATCCACTTTTCCCAACTTTGTTTTTGTAACTAAGCCACGCGTCATTTTGGCTTGCATGGAAAGAAATCGCGCTATTTGTGCGTTCAGGTTCATATTTTCATGTTCGGGTTTCATTTGACGCTGATAGTACAGCACTTTTGCTCTCTTAGAACGTGCACAATTCCAAAAACGTCCGCTCAAGGCGAATTTCTGATAATACAAATTTTCACGTTACCTTCGGGTTCGTGTTAGCGGGAGTTTTCTGTACTAGAGTTTTTCCTCGCAGTGCCTTACGTTTAGCAACTTTTTCTGTGAAATATGGGGCGTTCATTCGCAGTCAAATATCAGCTGCCTTAAATGTTTAATTGCAACTCTTGCAACTCTGAGTAAACAAAAGCACCTTCTGGATGCCATTCAATTTTTTTTTATACAGGAGGCTAATTATGAATCGCGTTGGCGACGCACTGTCGATGGAATTGGATTCACCGTCGCTCCCTATATTCTCACTGTGCCAGCGCAGACGCATGGCTAGTTAATCTTGCCGGCTCCAGTGAGGAATTCAAACTACTGTAAATGAAATTCACTGGTTTCGTTTCTGAAGTAGCAAGCCCTGCCGTAGGCGGTAACAACGTCTTCTCATCCTCCTTCTCCTGCCGTTAGCAACACTGACCTCTTCGGTATTCATTGCAACTTTTCTCTGTGTCTGGTTAATATTGGCGACTTTAGATTGTGCTCCCGAACAACTCAGACAAACAACCACACTGCCGCCCCCTGTATATATTTAAAAAATCACAAAAATCCATTTTGCATGTTCGCGTCGACACAATACGTCCACTATCTTACTGAACAAGCAGATCATATGAATTGTGATGCTGTCCCGATAACTATAGCTTAGACAGCTTTTCTTTTCCTCATAACGGCGCGGTCTTCGGTCAAGTTGAAGGGTTTTGGTATCGATTTTTCGTTCTTTAATTTTTAACCGGAACTTTTTCGGCCGTGATCTGCCGTCAATGTTGACTAACAACCAAAAAAACTTCTGGCGCACAATAAGCCCTTGTAATCATCCCGATATCACCCTTTCAAATGCTGCAGGCGACGCAATTCCCGAGGACGAGTGCGCGCAGGTCCTGAATAATACTTTTTCTTCTGTGTTTACCCGAGAGGACGTCACATCATCGTCAGCTGTTAACGCTTCCTCCATTAGCTCAATGCCCCAAAATAGTTATTGACGAGGCCGGTACACTTTCTTTACTCAGCAAACCTAAAACCACTTCAGCATCCGATCATATTCGATTCACTAACAAGATACTAAAAAATGTTTCTCAAGGCATTCATAGTATCTTATCTGCTGTTGTCATCTCGTTTAATCCTCAAAGACTGGCCGATTGCTAAAGTAATAGCCATCTTTAAATCTGGCGATCGTTCTTCTCCACTTAATTATAGAGTAATATCATTAACAAGCACCATTTGCAAACTTCTCGAACATGTCATTCACTCGCAGGTAATTAACTACCTAGAAGAGCATAACATCATTTTCAAGTATACCACCACGGCTTTTGAAAGGGTTACTCGTGCGACACTCAACTTGGCCGGTTCATTCACGATTTACATTCTTCCGTTGACGCTGGTATACAAACTGATGCAATTTTTCTTGATTTTTTCAAAGCGTTTGACGGGACCCTCATCACAGGTTGCTAATCAAATTAACACAGTTTAACATCCACCCGCTTGTACTCGCATGGATTAATGATTTCCTTTCATGAAGACTTCAGTTTACATCTGTCAATAAGAGTTTCTCTACTTTTGGGGAAGTGTACTCAGGCATTCCTCAGGGCAGCGTGCTGGGCCCCTTGCTTTTTTTTAATTTTCATTAATGATTTGTATAACACGGCTTCATCTCAAATCAGGCTTTTCGCGGACTTTCGCGTGATCTATCGCAAAATTTTGTGAAAAACGACGAACAGGCCCTCCAGGCTGACCTAGACTGTATAACCCCTTGGTGCTCTAAATGTTTAATGTGCCTCAATAATTTTAAAACAAAGCTTATGTCCGTTACTAAACGCGCATCTCGCATTTCAATCTCGTACTCTTTAAATAATAGTCCAGTTGAACTTACTACTACTTCAAGTACCTTGGTGTTTACCTTAGATCGGACTTATCATGGAATCATCACATTAACGTCGTACTTGGATCGGCTAACCACTCACTAAGTCTTTTAAAACATAACTTGAAGCATGCCCCATCGCACCTACGTAAACTCGCTTACATCACACATATACGGCCAAAAATCGAATATGCATAATTCATTTGGGACCCTTACCAAGCTTACATAATCAACATCGAATTACTTCAAAACCATGCAGTTCGCTTCATCTATTCCGAGTACTCCCGTCATTCCAGTGTCACGGCATTGAAAATTCGTGCAGAACTTCGTGCACAGCTTCAAGGTTATCACCTTTAGGTGCGGAGCACCTTAGGACTGCACAATGTCCGTCCGCGTCCGTGCGCATAGCATTTACAATCACAAAAAATCACACAGGCCCCGGCAGGATTCGAGCCTGCGTCTGGTAGACCAGAGAGAGTTAGTGTCAGTTGTCTTACCCATCGGGTTACGACCGTGAGTTAGTACCCGAGAGTCAAACGGCTTACTCTCTCGCCTGTAACGGTGCGGAGTATCTTAGGACCTCCCAATGTCCGTCCGCGTCCATACGTGCGCACACCACCATGAAGTGAAAATCAAGCGAAATTTGATTTGAGCCGTGAGTTGCAGTTTGATTTAGGGAATAATCAAGTGCAACTCACGGCTCAAATCGAATGACGGTCGGTGCGCATATCGGATGTCACTCGGGCCGCAACTTGGATGTCATTTCGAGTCTCCGTACTCCGCACCCTCGTCATCGTCCACGGAGTGAAGATGCGGCCATTTATTCATAAATTTTATCACCATTCATTGCTTCATAACGATTTCTTTTCTTCACCAGCTTCCATCCTTCCTAGACGGGACCATCCTTTCAAAGGGAAGCGTTAGCATGTCATACTTTGAACCATTCACAGTCATTCGTTCCGCGTACAATCGTTGACTCGAATGCATTGCCATCACACATAGCCACCGTGATTGATGCTGTTAAATTTAATCAACTAATACTCACGGAAGTTGTGAATTGAAAACAAAACTATCGCTTTTTGTTGTACAACTTCTTACAGATTGTTATTTTTACAGAGATTTGTTTGTTGTTGCTCATTCTGTGTTTATTTTTTAGTGTTATTTGGACATAATTTTACCTTGTCATATTTGTGTTCGCACATGCGCTGTTCTTTTTATGTTATTTTTCATTCAGTGTATATCTTTGTTTGTATGTTTTTTTTTGCTGTATTGGCCACCCCCTACGTAATACCCTCCTGAGTGAGGGCCTTTAGGGGTACTTTAAATAAATAAATGAATGATTGAATAAATAAATAAATAAATAAATAAATAAATAAATAAATAAATAAATACTCCATTAAAAATCTCAAGGCACAGGGCGTGAAGTGCCATGGCTCGCATGTCTCGTCAAATATTTTAAGTTGTAAAATGTTCTTCTTTCACTGTGGCTACTTGATTAAAAACAAAGCAGTTTAAAATTTCCATGTAGTTTGACACAAAGGATTGTATTTACTTGTCCAGTTTTCGTGTCTACCTGATTTTCGCATCAAGTAGACACAAAACATAACATCAGGTAGACACAGTAGACACAAAACATTTGTATAATATTTTTGGAAGTGCATAAAGTTTGATAAATAGGATCGTTGTTATTTTGCCGATTTTCGTTTCATTCAAGGCAAGAAAAAAGGCATCGCTGCAGCTGAATGTAATTGCAGGCTTGCGCGAACGAGGTTAAACAGACAAACAACAAGTGCATTTTTTTTAACGCTTAGCATGGGCGAAAAGCGAAAACCCTCGTCTGTTCGAGATTTCGGCACGCGTTAAAGATCTCCAGGTGGTCCAAATTAATCCGGAGCCCTCCACTACGGCGCGCCTCATCGCCTGTGTAGCGTCGGCGTGTTAAACCTCACAACCAATCAACGCCTAGCCTGGCATAAAACAACACAATATTAAACAAAAGAAGAGAGTCGGATGACGAAGTATTCGCCTCGAGCGCGGCCTGTAGGGGCGCCACTGAAATCCCCCTAGCGGCCCGTTTCGAAAGCAGGCGCGGGAGTCCCCGGCCCGCTCCCCCCTGTCGCCGTTGCTTTTGGGGCTCGTTCAAGACAGCGATTTACCGTTTGTCCGCGTTCGAAATACCGAATAACGTGGAGCAGGCACTCTGTTTGCAAGCCTGGTGTGTTCACGAGAGTATAAACGTTTATGACGCGATCTTAGAAAGATCTATATGAGCGTCGGGCGTGTGTCACAGGCCGGCGTCCCGAAGCGAGCATTTGCATGCAGCTGATTGCAATCTGCTGCCCTGAAATTTAATGGCAGTGTCTCCGTAAGCAGTGTTTCCTCCGATGGTCATGTTGCGGCCATACACACTATGATGTAAATCGACTTTGTGCACTACAAAATGCAGCGGAGCACTCATACCTGACAGCACGCAAGTTACGCTTGCCAATATCACATATCAGATATTGACCAGTACCCTGAAAAAGCCAATGCGGCATAAATTTCGCAAACATTGTACCAAAGAAGTACGATGGATAATGCAAAATTACACTCCGGAGTCAGCACACGACGACAAATTTAATGCTGGGTCGTCTTGTCCCGAGGTGAGCGCTCGCAAAGAATCATCTGGTACATTTATCCTCCACGAGAAGCGCGAAGATGGGCTTATAGAGTAATCCGCGTCCGCGACCAAACTCTTCTTCGAAACATCGTCGTATGACACAGAGAGACTGCAAAATATAGCATAAACCTAAATCAGAGACCCTTATCAGATACGACACTTTTCCAACGAGCCCGTGTGTACGAGATTTTGGCGCACGTTAAGGATCTCCAGGTGGTCAAAATTAATCCGGAGCCCTCCACTACGGCGTGCCTCATCGTCTCCGTTGCGTCAGTGCGATAAACCCTGCAATCAATCAATCAACTCTTTCAACGACACCTCGTATTTCTTGTGAACTGCCTACCCCGTATTCTTCAAAAAATGCGTCCGCCGAGTGATCAGCCATTCGTTGAAGGCGAAAAACAAACGAAAAGTGAACACACAGCTTGTGTGTGATTATTAAAACGTTCATTCGTTGATTTCGCTCCGCATTTGTAAACAACGATAGTTGAGCGTCCTCCTCCTCACCCCCCCCCCCCCATTGTCTAGCGAAATATCAGTGCATTTCGCATCTAGTTGGTCTGGTGAATACTACCTTGCTCAAACAAACGTCTTTAGCATTTCAGAAGCTGCTCTCGGTTTTTTTTTTCATTCCCGCACGACTATTCTATTTATTCCTGACTTGCAGACCATTCATTTTCCCGTGGTTTCAATAACATATATCTTGGTTCTGACTATAAGACATGAGTGGGCACATATCTGACAATGCACAGCCTTTGAGTGTACCTAACATTTTCGCGTGGCTTATATTCTAATAAAAGGCACAAGTTTTTGTCAGCTATTGGGTTATCACATCCCCGAAACATATTTTCTACGACGTACATATTCGAAGCAAAGCCGCATTTGTTTTCTGCGCTGCAAAACGAACCAACCTCTTACAGTGCCAATGTCAGGTCTAAACGAGGTGACAATAAATAGAATTCACTTGTGCTGACGTGTTCGAAGGTGACAGCGGTGAGATGCTGCTGCCGTCGCCGACGACCGCAAGAGCGGCCAAGAAGCGCGCAGAACCGCCTCCCCGGGTAGCTCTTGTTGGCGTTCGAGCGCTCTACCAAGACGCAGCTGTTTTTTTAAGCATCCTAAACGTGCAGTTAGCTTACAGACGTCACCATAACAATTTGTTTAGTGCGCGGAAAGGCAAAGAGAAGCGAAAGAGAACCAAAACACTGCGTGACCACCTATCAGCCACGCAGCGCTAATCCCGCAAACGCCGCGGAGAAGCGGCGGCAGGCGGCGCAGCGATCGCGAATCTCGAGGCGTATACTCACGAAAAAAAAAAAAAAAAAAAAGAACAGGAGGGTCTATGATCCTGTCATTGTGTCTCTCTCTTTTTAATTTCTGCGTCCTGACTTTTGCAAAAACACAAAATGCGGTATATTTTTTTGCACCTTTTTTTTGTCCTGCACAACCGGTATGTCACTGTCGTACTTGTTAATTATGTTTAATAACTCCATGTATTCATTGAGAACATATTCGAAATAATACTTAGTTTGAATTCAGCGCTCGCCTCGCCTTCGCTAATCTACGCTGTGACTACTCTCTCATCAGTTTACCCATAGTTTACTCATAACAACCCTCTCCTCGGGTTGTTATGAGAAAACTCAGAAGAACCGTACTCCAGTAATCGTTGATGGCGGCAGCCCGTGGGACATGGAGGAAAGAAAAGGTTAGGAGAGGCCCTGACGTCACATTTGTGAAGCCGAGTCCCGCCATGACTTGAGCCCACGGAGCCCAGCACTCTATCCCATCATCCTTTGCTGTCTCCGGTTTGATTTGACTAACATGGCGTCGCCCTGCCCTCCCGCTTAGAAGCGAAAACAGCTTCGTCGCTAATTCCTCGGTGCGATGTCATCTTCTAAGTTGTTGATTTGGCCTTCAATTTGCCCATTCTAACCCTCACCCAAAGTTTCAATCGAAAGACGGCCTTCGTTTTTGAGATAGAAGGACGATTTTTCAGCCCTTAAGCCTGGCAAAGTAGCGTTTGTCGTCGTCATAGCAACAGGCTGGCGGTATGGCGAACGCAGACGCCTCCGACGGCAGAGTTTTCAAACTGGCCTAATTTAAAAACGTTTGTCGTAGCGACTGCGCTGGTTTGCAAGCGTAGCGAGGCAGCCACATACCAAGCGCCTTAAAAATGTGTCCGTTCTATTCGCCCAAATTTGGCCGCCGCAGTTGTAATCAAGTAAGCAACATTGTCCATGGGCTCAAGAAAATTCACGTGACTTCCTCCACACTTTTCGCAATGCATTGGGGTGCTAGGGGCCTCTCCTGAGTATTCTTTCCTCCATGCCGTGGGATAAGGCGCTGCTGTTATAAGCCGCACGAGAGAGCCGTTGGGCGCTTGCTGGTGCGGAGGGCTCCTTCCACGCGTGGCGTTGGCCACGGCGACTCGGGACAAGTGGCGCCGCCTCGGGGCAAGGCGCGCGTGCTGGAGCGCTCGACCTGAATGCCCGCGCTGGCTTGAGGCGCGATGCTTGGCCAAGGCCGAACACGCCAGGGCGAGACAGGTGCGAACATAGCGGGTTTCCTTTGAGCAAACACATCCCATAAGCAGAGCACGTTTTCTCTTACGCTCGTTTGTGGCCATGAGCGACACGCCGACGCGTTGTGTACAGCGATCTGGAACAAGCCTGAGGGCCCACGGGGCGCGCAAGCTGTTTCCGCAACAGGAGAGCGCCGGAGCTTTCATGTACACGTCGAAGTGTGACTTGGCAGATCGGTGAAGCAGTGACGTGGGGTGTGGTATTCGGACTGTCACTTCGCGAGCTTACGCTATCTTAACCGCGCAGCTTGTATTGTGAGCAGCTGGATGCGCATTAAGTTCGCTCTTTCAAGGATCTCGGCTGCTGTGAACTGCGTCCTCCGTTCGTTCGCAAATAAATATAACCGCGTGGTCAAGGTTAACGAGAAGAATGCATCGCTGCGGGGAGTCAACTGCGGCCACGATGGTCGTCCCTTCTCGAACGATTGACGTCCCCGTACTTGCAAGCGAATGAAACGACGGGAGTTCGGAATGGCATATGCATGGAAAGGCGCCTGCTACAACCGCAATTTTAAGACACCATTGCGGAAAAAGGCTCATCAGATCAGAAGAGAAGTGCCGTTCTGGTTTTTTGAGATGCGCTTGGTTTAATTTTTACCGGGAAAAATCTTGCCGAGACGCACCTTGAACGCACAAGGGGCAGAATGAGTGCAGCCCCAGCCCACTACTGCTAAACAAGTTGTCTGGCGTTTTGGATTTCTTTGCATTTCCAGTTCCGGCCGGCTTGCGGTGCACTTCTGGGTACCGGCAAAGTCCGCATAAGTACGGCTTTCTGCGATGGTAAGATTTGCCTACTATGGTACGTCGCAATAAATTGTCCGAGATCATGGCCATGTTCTGTGTTGTGCGGAGTTACTCAGCCGGGCTGCGAAGTGTAATGGTTTGTATTACTTTGGTCATTTGATGAAGGCAAGAGCATGCACTGTAGAATGACACACCTCGGGAGCACACACTGCGTATTAATATGTCTGTCCGGATTGATTATTACCACGCAAGGGAGACTATGTGAATGAGCTGTCACTCTCGACCAGACGTCTTTTTGTTTTAGACGAACGCCGAGGGCGAAGCCTAATCCTGCGAGTCTCTCTGATGCACTAATGAGTCTCTAGTCTTCGCGACTAAGTATCCCGCTGCTGGCAGGGTTCAACCACGCCGAGCTTCGCACCTCTCCCCCGTCGTTTTCCAGATTCACTCACCCGTACACTTCTCGCGTTGTGTGCTCTCGCTGGTCACTGCCCGCTTTGTATTTCTCGGCATGTTGACATGCGGCTATAAACAGTACACCAACTCAATCCACTACCAGCACTAATGCATTCCTTAGCACGAATATCGACAGTTGATCGCACCTTGAGGCCTAGCAGCATCTCTCATTGTCTTAAAAGCTTCTCAAGCTTCCTACGAGCTCCCGAAGGTCTCTTATGTTCTAATCCTGGTCCCCTCTCACTGATGAAAACCTCTAAGCTGTCTTAATCACATTTACCTCTGTTAATGATCCTGGCTTCCCCGCGCTCTTTCAGGCAGAGGGGGACTATAGAATTCCCTCACTGAACAACGAAATTTACAAAAAAAAAGCTTTCACCCATGCTCTTCCGCTAAATGAAAAACCACAATAGTCGTTACCTTTGGTACAAAACTAATCTTTACCCAATACTAAAAACGACAACACAATAAAAGTATGATTGATGAGAAGCTTGGCCAAAAGTAGGATGATTTTTATTGCGCATACTGCAGTTCGTGGAAGATCTGAGGCTGTTTCGTATTAGCCTGACCGGAACATACCGCTACCCGGCACAGGAGTCAAGGTTATGCAGTTAAATGTCTAGGAGAAGACTTCTTTTTATCCGATTTTTGATTTGCTTGACTGATTATGAGGCTTAACGCGCCGACGCTACACAGGCGATGATGCGCGCCGTAGTAAAGGGCTCCGGATTAATCTTGACCACCTGGGGATTTCTAACGTGCGCCGAAATCTCGAACACACGGGAGTTTTCGCTTTTCGTCTCCATAAGAAAAGCGGCCGCCGCGGCCTGGAATCGAACTTTCATCCTATTTTTTCGATCATTGTAGACAATCTTAGTATGTCATGCAGCCCTTGGGAAGAATAATTGCCTGCCCATGCTCTGGGATACCTGTGGCCCTGATAGTAAGTTTTGGTAGGGGGAAAATCGGTATGGGGGAGGCAATTGAGTCTTCATTGATAATAGTGCACCACTTAACCATTACACACCGGCACAAATCTCTAAATGCTCCTTTCTTCGTCCACCGTGCGGTCGCTGAACCATACGGCGTGAATTTCCGCAATATTCTAGTTGTGAAGCATGTGCCAACCCATGCGAAAAGTTTCCTTGGGCCTTTATCAGTGCGTTATATCTGCTGGCTGCTTGTCTTGTTAAAAGACTGCCGCATTTGTTTCCTGTTTCTTTTTTTTTTCCTCGCATAACTTCCATTTACATTTAATTTTTGTGTTCTCGCTTGCGCTAACGCGTTACCATTATGCTGGAACAATGGACAATTACGCTCGCTAAGCACGTCATATAGCGTCAGCGAGGAGAAAAAAATGGGCTTCACCTTTGCGGGAAAATGCGAAATACAAGACCACGCGCTGGGAGCTCGTTCACTCCAAGCCAATAATGGGAACATTTCACCGCGAACGCGGTCTCTTTTAAGACTATGCATGGTTTTTCTTGGGTTACCTCAGCCCGGAAAATTTGGTCTGTCTGTCTGTCTGTGTGTCTGTATGTCTGTATGTATGTATGTATGTATGTATGTATGTATGTATGTATGTATGTATGTATGTATGTATGTATGTATGTATGTATGTATGTATGTATGTGTATGTATGTATGTATGTCCGTCCGTCCGTCCATCCGTCCGTCCGTCCTTCGATTCACCTGCCCGCCAAGAACGAAGGCCTGAACACAAAGCACATGCAGGCAGGGCCATTCTAAACTACTGAAATAACGAGGACACCAAAGCCCTCTTTATGATGAAGTGATTGCGAAGGCAATGCAGTCCAATTACCAAGCGCGTCTCCTCAGTACTATCATCACATTTTACCTGTTGCGTTTTTTTTCCTTCTTTGCTCGGTTCTTCTCCTCTCGGTTGCTACCATCGGCACATACCCGCGTTTGCATCCCCAAGCAGAGGGGACATTTCGCGTGAATCACTTGCTACTTCTATAATTGGCATGCTTAAATTACTCACATATGCCCCATTACATGCCTCTAACACACATTCCTAAGCCAAAGGTACAACGCATTCACTAGGTGCAAGTTTATCCTTTTCCCTAAGTTGCGTCTTTTTCTTCTTCTCTCGGTTACTACACCTACTTTGCTGCTCACATAATTCTTACTTGTGTAATTAGCATGGACTCGGTTAATCTCTCTAGCACACGTTTCTAAGTCGAAAGCCTGCAGAATGCATTCACTAGTTCCACGGTTGTCCTCTAGATTCGCCGAGCCATGGTTGTTTTCGTAATGCGGGCCAGTTTCGCATTCCGGAGGAACCTACCAACACCTCCTTATACCACAGAGGGCTGGAAGACACTGTAGTCCGGCTCGAATCTCGTCGACCAGCCCGTGTTGGTTGAGAGAGCAGTTGTAGCTAAGACGGTGTTACGGTGTATGCTTTCCCGCGAAGAGGTCACTCCTCCCGCGAGAACATCATTGCTTTCAATGAAGAAGTTTTCATCAGTCGATATGTTCAAGCTCTTGGTTGCGCCGTCCATACGCAAAAAAAATACCTAGAAAATGCCGAGCGCACGTACCCACGTGGGAGATTGGCCAGGAATCGGGCGTATGGAGGACTAATGTGCCCGCTACAGAAAACTGTAGATTATAAACTTAAGCATTTGAATGATGAAGCGCATATAACCAGGCTTGCACCACGGAAGGGTATCGGAAAAAGCAAAGAATACTCACGTGGGGGATGGAACCGGAATCGGGTGTAAGGAGGACTAATACGCCCGCTACACAAAACTGTAAATTTGAAACTTGAGCATTTGAATGAAAAGAATAAAAGCTAATAGGACAGGCGTCTATGTCTCAGATACGTATCCAGGCTTGCGCGTCGGCTTGCGCACTTTAATAAGGCTGGCTTGATTAGCACTGTATAATTGCTACATTCTGTGCTTCCTGACAATGGCACGGCTTTGAACGTTAGTTCCTTCCGGGCGGGCTCATATATATATATAACTGTGGGAAAACTCCCGGAAATTAATTGCTGCTAGCGGTATACACCTCAGACTTTGTTTATACGAAACAAGACGCATTAACGATCTAACGGTGAATACTCTTTGCGATAAGGGAAACAGTGAAAAAAAAAAAAAAACAGAAAATAAGGATGACAAAGACACAGATCCCTCTTCGTCCTGATTCAGCACTGTGTTTCCTTTATTTTAGAATGCACAAACCAGCCCAAATTACTACTTAGTTCACATTTTACACGACTGCACCAATACATCCTACGCATTCCAAGGCCAACCATAAAAGCGACCCTTTTTTTTTCAGCATGACGCTCTTCAAAAAAAAAAAAAATAAAAAATGGCGGTTTCATGCGTCTTTCGGCTCGCCGCCATTCTCTGCTCAGTAAGCGGATATAATTACAGCACTGACTCAGGATCTGCAAAGTCTTTATTTCGGCAACTTCGCCCGTAGCTTTCTGGTTTATGTTACCGTTAAGAACTCCGCATCGTTAAGTTTATTGAGGACCGATGGAGTTACGTGCCGCTTGCGTGCTGGCAGGCAATATAAAGGCCTAAGCAAGACTTGTTGCCGGGCAAGAAGAACACAGGACGTGCGTGCGACATTCCCTTTCCAGATGGGTACAAGCCCAGCACTTCCTGCACGCATCCAGCGTCATCTACTGGTTCGCTTGGAACACTTCTATTCTTTTGGGCAACTGCTAGAAGCGCTCCGCTGTTCGGCCTCAGTAGCCTACGGCTGGCGTCATAGATTTTGGCCTGACCAGCATGCGGTCGATCCCCAGCAGCGCTAATTTCCCCCCTAAAATACTGTGATTGTTTTTACTTTAAAGTGTTCTTTTAAATCAATTCCGCGCACTCTTTTCATCTTTTGATGTCTTTTAGATCGGTTTAGGGGCTACGCGCGCAAATATAAACACGTTCAATGAACTTTCGGCGTCGCACCGGAATTGGCGGACTTGTACCTATCTGGGAACGGAATGTCGCGACATGCGCCGTCCCTGTGTTATATTTCTTATCTTTCGTACTAGTTAACTTTTTTTCATTTTCTAAACATAAATTATTGTTTATGTACAGCGCGCCAGTACTTCCGTCTGCATCTAAGGAACAGACGACTTTCACTTCCGACAAGGAGTAGTTGCCGCCTTCCAGACCATGTCGGGGAACACCAAACGCACGAGCCCACCCGGTACCTGCACGGCAGATGGCACAGCAGCACGTCCTACTTGATGGCTGGTGTGTTTACTGGCAAGGGGGGGTGGGGGGGGGGGGGGGGGGTGCACCAAAAAACGCAAATAAGCATACAGGGCGTGTCATCCCTCTATAATCTACTCGCGATGCTCATGCATGGTATCCACCGCAGTAATCCGCTCCCCATCTCCACCAAGGGGTCTCTGGATACGAAACAGTGTGTGCCTGTCACTCGTGAATGTTTTACTCGACGACGTCCGCAAACGATGTAGTCAGGCTCCACGAATGTCCCCGTTCCCGGTATGTGGACACATGCAAAAAACAACAGACATCATTCACAAGTAAATGTGATTATAAAGTATAAGTATTACTAAATATTGAGTAAATAAATATTAGGAGGTCCCCTTACAGTCACTGACTATGGGACCTCTTTCTGTATACGTTGCAGATGTTATGTATAGTGATCATATACATAACATAACATGTTATGTATAGTGATCATGTATAGCGCTTTACTTAGTTATGTATATTTCACATAAATAAACTTTTTTTCTGAATTCTGATTTCTGACAATCGCAAGTGGCGTTAAAGGAAAGTTAAGTACATATGCGCTTCTTCTGAGCTTCTACTATAAAAGTAACCTACCAAAAGCTACCCGGGCCTTCTTCGTCCGTTCGCAATCCCGTACGTCATCTTGCTTCATAGATATTAAAAAAAAAATCCGCCCACTCCTTCTTGGCGAAAACCGCCTGTGGAAGTGCAGTTCCACAAATCTGTGCTGTAACGGCAATTCGCATACCGGTACTAATAGGCGGTAGTCGAAACTATAAAACTGACGAGGCATCTTTTGTCCAGCTTTAGAGCGCAGGGAATATTATTGTTTGGATCAGACAGAATCTTTCATGCCTGCAGAAAGGAGAAACTGTGAATTATACTACCCGACAATGCCCCACTGCCATTGTGCCCACATGTCATTCACGATGTCTTAGATGCGACTGGCCCATTTCAGTGGACATCCTTGACGCGACATTAGAAGTGCTGAAAGCTCAAAGGATAGAGTATGACTTCTTCATAGACCTCCGCGATGCCCCGTATTTCCTCCTGGAAGCCCTCAGCTCCTCTTTACTGCTGGAGAAAACACGATCGGCGCGCGCCCAGGGGGCTGAGCTGTCGGCATCAGCACAGGGAGGGCTTGGTCACCGCGTTTCAGCTATTTCGAGATCTACTTCCTGAGATTCCCGACGTTCCCAGACCTTTCGCCGCTCAGGTCGCCTGAAGACAGCTTGGCTGACAGGCACCCCGCTGAAGAAGCGCTTCGGGAAGCGGTCATGGGAATAAAATGCGGTATTTTGGGCCCCTGAGAGCGCTGCGCACGTTACCATATCACTTGCGACCTAAAACACGGCGCTCTTTTCGCAGAGGGAAAGTTTTCAGTTGTGCTGGCATAAGCATGGGGGCGTGTTTCACGTGCACCCAGGCGTGACTGAAGACGTTAAGGATTCTATATGAATCAGAGAATTCGTCACAACTTGCCAGGCTTCGACCGCACGAAAGAAATATATGCAATGAAAAGGGACTCCCTAAGCTGCTGCAACTAGAGCACGGACGAGGACGAGGATCCGTAAGTTCGCGAAATGTATACCGCTGGTACCGAAGGGAGCGCCTAAAAAACCAAGGCTAAGGTTATGTGCAAGCTGAAGCAAACTTGAGATATGCCCGAAAAAGTCTTGCGATCCTTCTGAGGAGTCAACGCCCACGACCTGAATTCTGCACGACACGAGTGAACTTCTGTTTACTTGTATCATGTAGAATTCGAGATTTCATTTAAACTGCGCTATATTCCCTGCTATGAGTAATAATAACAACAACAACAACAACAACAACAACAACAACAACAACAAATTTACAGCGCCCAGGAACAACTGCGAAATCAATGTGCTGGTACACTTACAAACGACAGGACGACAATAATTAGTCACATAACGCATAAACATTACTAAATGGGATTACACAAGGATTACTATAGTAAACTGATGATGAGATGAGAATTTAGATAGTGACATCACACAATGCACAAAATAATAAGGGACAAATAATGCGATGTGTAAAAGAAGACGCATAAACAACCAAATCAGGGCACAAGTGTTCGCAAAACAAGAAGTTAAGAAAAATGAGAGGGCGAACGAGAAACAGTGGAACAATTGCAGTTATCGGTGTATGTAAAAACAAACAAGTTTATTATAGTGCTCAGGAACAGCCGAAACCTTTGTTTCGGTGCACTGCGAAAAAACAAAACAAAAGACGACACTGAAATACAGCAGCACTTGAGAAAACAGCCAACAAGAAATGCGCGTAAATAAAAAAAGAAAACGCAAAGAAAGAAGTGAAATAGCCATGACTCCTATACAAAATGACACGATTACGATACTGTAATATTCGAGCCATTGCAAAAAAAAAAATAGTGACAATGGCCAAAGAGGTGGAAAAAAAAACCCATCTCGGTAAAAGACTACATTTGCGAGCACCGCGAAAACATGAAACTCCAATCAAACGTGAGCGCAGGAAATTAGATACAAGAAATGATTTATGAATGACAGCGACAGCAGATGAAAATTCCAGAAAAATTGCGTCACTGTGACTTCTCGCGGCGCACTAAATCGCATGCATTGCAGACATGAGGGCGATGTAGGAGGATAAAAAAAAAGAACTGTAAAAAATAACGCATCCCTTCTAACAACCCGGTAGAAAACTCCCAGAAGAGTGGACGTTGAAATATACGAGTCTCTCAAAGTGGCAGTCATACGTACGCTGCCGTCTTTGAAGAGGAGAAGGCGTGCTGAGTGCTGTATCGGTACGAGAGCGGTTCTTCAAACTCACTCTTTCCTAGAGGAGGGCGAAAACTGATCGGTGCAAGCAATTCGTGCCACGAAGTCATACGATGGAGCAGTTGGAAGAGGAAAAGAATTCCTGTGTGGTTTCGCCAACAACTTAAAGAGGCAACGTTAAAGCGGGCTCATCAGGCTTAGGAGGAAAACGATGCATAAATGTTGATTAAATTAGGTCTGTACGCGCTTTACACGTTGCCTGTTAGGTTTACAGGTTTCATTACACATGGCAGAGGGTTATTATAATTGAGGAATAGAAAGGGCTTTGAATGGTTTTGGGAACAAATGAATTAAGCTACCGAATTGTCGGGAAAACCTGCACACCCGCAGACAAAAAAAAAAAAAAAAAAAGCACGAACATGGGGTGAAACATTGCGCTTGTCCTGTATACCCCGATTAGTACTCTTTGATGGAAAGCGTGCGTGTTCACCAAAATGCCCCAACTTTTGTGAGGTGTAGAAGAACTTGTTGGTGGGCGAGTTGGTGCATCTTCAACGTAAAGTAAAAAACTGCGCGATTTTGAACGGCCACAAAAAGGGAGGAAACATGGGACAGGCGCAGACTTGCAACTAACCAAGTCTGCACCTGTTAGTTGCAAGTCTGCGCCTGTCCCGTGTTTCCTCTCTTTTTGTGGCCGTTGAAAATCGCGCAGTTTTAAGTGCGAATGCACTTTATAAGCGACCCCAAACCATCCACCGCCGGCGGCGGCGGCGGCGGCGGCGGCGGCGTCCGCAGTGCTCCTCTATATTTAAAAAAGAAACAGCATCCGGCGCCAGGTTTCGATCCGAAGACTTTGCGGCCGCAGCGCGACGCTCTACCGACCAAGCCACGGACGCGACGCTGATATCAGCGTTAGTGACGCGCCTTATATCTTTAACGCATTCAAACTACGTCGTCAGCGGCGTGCGTTGGCGACTCAGCGGCGTTATAGCGGCTTGATAACTGCGTGGTGTACACGTGATACTACAAACCCGATGGAAGAGATGGAAGAGAAGGCGGCGAGGCGGTGGGCTGCAGGGGCCGAGCGCAAGCGCCGCAAGCGGGCCGACAACCGTGCATTCGCACTTTCACATTCTCCCCCTCGGGGAAATGCGGGGGAATTTTTTTACCTTATCTGGTGAGGTCGCCTGAGGTCCCTCTATAATGTACTCGCGATGCTCATGCATGGTATCCACCGCAGTAATCCGCTCCCCATCTCCACCAAAGGGTCTCTGGATATGAAGCAGTGTGTGGAAACAAATAAAGCTGTCGTTGGTGTTTCCCAGGCAAGTGGAAGGTTTAAAATCATGCTGCATTATGAGAATGATTTGGCAAGCTTTCCCAGCACATATCACATTCGTAGAAACCAATATTTCGTATGCGTATTTCATATTTTGTTTTGAAATTATGTTTTTAGAGACTCAGATTTTGGACAATATCTCCCAAAGCTTATATCTGTTGCTGTACTGGAACAATATTGGGTGTTGATTGAACACAGAGTCGTGTTTTCTTATCTTACAACTTGAAGTTTTCTTCTCCCAAAAGTAAGGCGCCCAAAGATTACCCCAGGAAAACATTTCTTTTTAGTTTTAGTGCAGTACTTGTCAAGGTTATCTTAATCAAACACAACTCTGTAAAAGCAGAGTTACGTTTTCTGCGTTGAGCTTTGACAAATATATTTATATATTTTTCTACAAACTTTGGCGTTTCTGAGGTTATTTGGATTGACGTTTGATATGCGAAAGCTGCCGCATTTTTTCCCCTTTCTTGCGCCTAATTCGTCCGCAGACTCGAAAGGAATAGCATATGAACCGAGACAAGCAAAATTGAGGGGGAGAGATTTTAAGGCGTAGGAATAGCTCCTCCGCCGCAACTACATGCGCATGCGAAAAAAAAAAAAAAAAGCTAGGTTGGACAGGAGTTTGAAGTAAGCGGGGAGATTGGCCCGGTTGCTACGCTCTCCCATCTACCGTCACTGGTAAACAGGAACGGCGCACCTGAGGGAAGATAGAAGGGTCTCTCTCCCAGCAGAGCGCGCGCAGCAGCAGCTACTGCGAGAACCACAGTTCAGGCTACTTTAGGCTATAACAGCGGGCAGGGACGGCAGCGATGCGGGCGGAGCAGCGTCGACGGGGCCGCACGTTACCAAGTTACAGCTTCGCTGGTTAACCGCCTGTACGGAATGGATGGGTGCATGTATTTTTTACGCATACAACTTGGCGACGTCAAAGTAGCTCACCACCGCGTTCAAATCGTACTAAGCGCAGCCCTGCCTTGCCATTTTGCTGTGCGACAGGCTGCTTGAAACATAAATCATTACATGCAAGGCAATTTTTCGACAAGTTACTCCGGAAATGACATAGATCAGCAGCAGATCTAGCGCATACCTAAACAGAACAAGCCATGCTCAAGGCGCATTTTCCGCAAACCGAGGGGAGGGGTTACAACATATTCTTAATGACATACGCCTTATACTATAAAAACAAAGTAACTACCTCGGTGATGTTGGGCTCCTCTTTTGGAGCCCAGTAAGCCTATGGTTGCAATTGTTTGGCGGTATAATTCTGATATGCAGTACAGTTTCGAAATCTGAGACTCCTTTTTGTATAGCGGTCTTCTTGATTGATTGATTGATTGATTGATTGATTGATTGATTGATTGATTGATTGATTGATTGATTGATTGATTGATTGATTGATTGTGCAGTTTAACGCCATAGTGGATGTGTCCGGATTAATTTTTACCACCTGGGGATCTTTAACGTGCACCGAAATCTCGAACACACGGGTGCTTTTTCTTTTCGCCTCCATCAGAAAAGCGGCCCCCGCGGCCTGGAATATAGCGGTCTTCTTACGCAATATACATCACTTAAGGACAAACATTAAGTGAGCTGATGAACTAAAATCAACGGAGCACCGGTCATTCTGGTAATATAATCCAGGAGGTAATATAATCGCGAGGCAAGACGCACAGCAAAAAAGGCACAGACCGTTTGCTGCCTCACAACCAAAGATGAATTTGCTCACGCACAATACTCATGCAAACGAACAAAGACCCACGTGGCACCACTTCATGCCAGAACAACTCCAAACCAAACAACCATACACTCACTGACACATCTGCTCTCAACACGTGCTACACTAGGTTGCACCAAGAAACAGAAACTCGTCTCTTGCTAGCGTTACCCGTGGCTGACTCACACAGATGTCGTCCCCCTTGGTAGAAAGAAAAAGAGAGAGGGAGAATAAATTTTACTACGAGTGTGTGGTGCTGAAAGCTTCCACAAACGCAGGCGTCAGCGAGCAGGGCAGAGTAAGTGTTTTTTTTTCCCAGTGGCCCCAAGTGTCCCTTCGTTCGTGCATATGAGCGATGCCTGCAAATACTTTTTAGTCGTGAATCAGGTCTCAGGCTCTGTATAGTTTTGCGCCTCTGCCTTGTCAACATCTGAGGAGCTTTTGTTTTACTTCAAATGCCCATGAAGTCGGAGTTTTTTTTTAGATTCCAATCCACAATTCTTTTTTTTTGAAGTGAAGCGTTTCTCGGAGCTTAGCGGACCTATCTGAAAAACCAGAAGCCATGTCAGCTTTGCCGCAATAAAAGGAGTTGGAATTTATAGCGTGGAGTAATCGCGGAAAACTTTTGTCAATGCTTTGGGCAAATAAATTCTCAAGTGCCCCGAAATATGTGCCGCGAATTATGTGCGTCGAGATGCGGGCGCCAAAATAAGTGCGCCTAAATAAGCGTCCCCATGCCACACCCTGGTTCAGATTTACAAAATTTTTCTATACAGAAAGAAATAACAAATCTTCGCCTAACATTGACGCTGGAATCTCGCGCACAGCACACCTTAGGTACCGCACCAATGAGACCTATTTTCCTTGAATGTGTCTAAGAAGACGTCTTCAAAGAAAGAAGAAAACCACTAGAAGGCAGATAACGTACCGGAAAATAAAACGCCCAAGTTTTTTTTTTGACAAACATGTTGATTACCAAGAGTACTGCGTCACTATAGTGTTCTAGAGCAATAAAATAGCTTTATTGTAGAAGCAATATTGTATACGGAGAGACGGAGACAGTGGCGGAGCAGGTTGTTACTGAAGAGCAACATTTCTGCGTAGAGGCCTCAAAACGGATTCATGCAAGCTCTGGGAAAATCTCCTGCTGGAGCGGAGTTAAAAACGCGGAAAGAGCCGAATATTGGAATTCGGGGTTTTGTGAAGAATAAGGTTGCGAACGGTGATAACTGTTGATCAAAACCAGCAATTACATTACTGCAGACCCAGATCCAGATTCACCTCGCGGGGAGAGGGGGGGGGGGGGGGGGTTAGCACGCACTGTGAACTTCGTAGTGCTGAGGGACACCGGGGAACCAGGGGGAGGGAGGAGTCAATCGCCGCTGCGCCACCCCATGAAAATGGATAAGTGAACCTATCCATTTTATGGATATGGATCTAGGGAACGCCTCCCTTGTGACTGCCCCTTTTGATGAATGAAAAAAATATAAAAAGAGAAAATGACATTCAAGTTCTTCACGAAAATACTGAGGGACACAATCAAATATCCCTTGATTAGCCTACGTGACTGCAGCAAGAAATACCGATAGTTTAAGGCATTCTGTTCTACTGGCCTACCGGTGGCGCTTTATTATTAACAGCTATCTTCAGGATGGTTGACCTTGGTCGACTTGGGCTGCTTTTCTGTTCTTTGCGTCCTCATGATTTCCGTACATTTTGCTCTATGGAACTTGCCTCGGTTGCATTCTCTTCGTTTGTTCACAATGATTTTGGGCCACTCCCTTGCCAAATTAACAACTCCTTCGCCAAATTAACGACTACTTCAGAAGATTTTCGTTCACTTCGTGGTTGATTGATTATCCACCTCTCCGCGGATGCTGATATTTTTAATCCCAGCTTTATACTGGAATCGGGAGATATCCTAGTATCCAAGTATTGGCACTGTGGGCAGACTTATTTATTAAGGAAGCGATTCTCATTGCGAAACCTATTCAGGCCAGTGTAATAAGGGCGGGCATTTAATTTTCGTACGCTCCACTACACAAACTTCCGTCAGCCGGCTTCACTGCAACACCCTACTCACGATGTCCCTCCTAAAAGATCTGGCACCTAAACATCATGCTTGCACGGCAGGGGGACCCAACACAGACATATTGTCAATGCAAAACCGCACGCTGGGCACCGCCATTGAGCTCATTTACTCCCCTGACAGCAATAACCAGTATAACTGGTGTGTGGAGGTAAAACGCACCCAGAGGAGTTGCTTTTTAGAAGCGTTGGTGTGACTAAAGCGCGCTTTGCAACTGTGACACACATGCGAACCCAGAGAGCTGCCGAATAAGTCAGCCATAGTTCGGAAGGGAGCAGCGAAATTAGTCCCATTGTACTACCGACCCGTCAGAACATCTGCAGAAATTATTAGTTATTTAGGGAAAGTATGATGATGGTTGGATGTTTATGGCGCAAGGCCAACTGGGGCAAAGAGCGCCACATTTTTTTAGGGAAAGTAAAGTTTGTCTGTCGCAAACTGTCCACTCATGCGGGGAGCCGCTATTTTGTAAACAAGTGTATAATATAGGGAGGAACGCGCACTGTCGGGTGAAGAATGGCATTCAGTAGAGCAGGGAGCCCAGATAGGAGCCCCTTTGGAGCTGTTTAACCAGGCCGTAAGTTGTCCAGCGCAAACCGAAAAAAAAAAAAAGAAAAAGAAAAGAACGCTCCCCGCGGTGGGAATGGAACCTGGGTCCCTCGCGTTATGAAACCGGCGTATATCCTGAGCTCTCATGGCATTCCGGGCGCACAGCATTATTTCATTAGGATTATTCGTAGCGTTGGCTCTGCTGTTTCTCCAGCTTTGCACCACTAGTGCAAGTTGCGCCATTCTGTTTTGAGTAAATTTGGTACTCTTGCACATGACTGTTTGGTAGGTTTCAATCTACCTTATTTGAACCCGATCCTGCTGAACCAGAATTTAGGAGGCATCCAAGTTTTGCAGGTAAACACTAATACCCCCAATACTCGAAAAATAAAATAGACGCTAGTAATACAGACAAAGGTTCCGCTCATAAAGGGAGTGAAACACTTTAGTAAAGCAAGAGGCCGTAAGGTTCTGCGGGGGAAGGGGGAGAGGGTGCCAGATCGCACCATGGACACTGTGTTCCAGTTTTGGGTCCTATTCATGAAGTTCACGCAGTTCAGTCAGTTCGAGTCACTAGATATGCACAATTCACACTGTAAGCATTGATAGTAGATGTGTAGCGGTCTGGCCCGGGAAGGTCGGCCAGACCGCTACACCAATTTGTAGAGACCGCTGTCGAGAGCCTGGGTGAAACTAATATTTCATATTCAGTTGCGATTGCGGTGCCTAGGACAGAGCCATTTCGACATCCCTACAACAACAAAATAAAAAGGAACTATTACTGTCAGGTACCAATGTTTACTGACAGGTACCATACCTTAGTACCTGCAGTAAAAGTGCATTTTTATGTTTTCGAATGACAGGAAAACATGCAAAGATTTATAGATTGATTTGTGGGGTTTAACGTGCCGACGCAACGCAGGCGATGAGGCGCGCCGTAGTGGAGGGCTCCGGATTAATTTTGACCACCTGGGGATCTTTAACGTGCGCCGAAATCTCGCACACACGGGCGTGTTTGCTTTTCGCCTCCATCAAAAACATGCAAAGAGATACGCAATTAACGAAATGCAATGGCACTCCCCATACACGGGTCTTTTCCGTTATGTTGATTCGGGAACATCTGGGTGCGATGGCTAACGGTAGTTTCATTTGACTGGGTGGCAAACGAACACCATGTGGCTACTGACAAACTGCTGCTGTTGATGTCGAATGGTGCACGTTTGATGTCGGATGGATCCGTGTAGTGCACGAGTCTATGTTGTTTAAAGACGAACTGTAAAGTCAAATTACCCTACTTAATAAAATAAACGGCACATGAAATCATTTTCTCGTGTGTCTTAATAAGAGGCAAGGCAGCGCTATGGAAATGCTATTACTTGATTGTCTCCAGGTGTTGCACATACATCGAGGTTTACATATAAAAATGTGCGAATGAACATCCCAGCGCTTGTTGCAGAAGGCTACAGAAATGTTTTTAGCCTTTTAAGTCAAAAGCTTCACGCCATGATAAATTTGTTCTCAGCTGCAAGCTAAGGCGGATATGGAAAATTCACAATGTACAATTCGTTTCAGCGGCAGTTGGAAATGCGAACTTCTCTTTGTTTTATCTTGGTGCGACAATATCTCGCAACGTAACTAAAAAAACTGAACTGTTTGTTATGTAAGAAGGGTGATCAGTAATGGGAACTTTGTTAAGGGATGGCTCCTGCCTGAGGACACAGGCATCAAATAGGTCTGCAGGCGTCCCATATCGCACTAAATTGCGGCAGGCTTTAAGTCTAACAAAAAAAAAAAAGAAGAAAGAATACAGTGTCAAAAACGTAGGCTTTTTTAAACGTTTATTTCTAGTAATTTTGTGGTGTTCCTTATTTTTCTTCTTCCAAGCGAAACGATAGGCAAAATGCGAATGGGGGAGTAAAACGGGTTGGGCAAACCCATCTCTGAAACGAACTGACCTGAGCCCTCCACGAGGAGAGAAAATAAGCGTGAAAAGCGCAATCCCTATGAGATGGTACACTGACAGACGTTTCCGAAAGAAGGCGATCGGAAGGTGTCGTGCACAGCTCGTGGCTAGCCGCGCATTGTTGAGAGGTCAGAGCAGGCTCGTTTGTTCTGACGACTTGACGACGGACACACGCTGGGCACGCGGTTGGAGCGAGTGAGGACCCCGGTCCTCCTGGGTGGCCTCCTCGGGCGTCGGTGCGCGGACCCGTTTGTGGCCGCGTACCACCTCCCACTCGGTCGGAGCACAATGGTCTCGCCGGAGTAACACCCTTCTCCGAGGACTCCTTGGCGCCTCTGCGTGCCCTCTGTCAGCGGGAGCCCGACGCCTGAGGAGAACACGGCCGGAGCCGCTGCAGCTTTGTTGGAGCCTCCGCGCATCCAACGCCACCTCGTCCTGTTCTACATGGGAGGCGGGAGACTGGATGTACCGCTCTCCGCGATACATTGTGCGGTTAGCGTCGTTTCAGAGTGTGTGTTGCGTGCGCGCACGCACACACACACACACACACACACACACACACACACACACACACACACACACACACACACACACACACACACACACACACACACACACACACACACACACATATATATATATATATATATATATATATATATAATGAGCATAGGGACGTCATTTTCAGACATTCATGACAGTAAGCAACATGACCATCATCACATGCACTGTGAACACCAAGGGGTGCCTTCCCCTGTTACTCATTTCCATCTACCAATCGCTACTATCGTGTGCAAATGATCCTCATCATCCCCTCTCCCTGCGGCTGAGGCAGTCCGAGCTCGGCGACCAAGGAAAGGTCTTCTATCGAAACCCCGTCACGCATTATCCGCAGAACTTTTTGCAAGAGGGGGCATCCATTAGTGGGAGGGGGGGGGGGGGTAGGGGGGGTATGGTTGTGATAGCACCAAAAGGGGGCTATTTCTGGTTACAAAAATTACAAACAGCGAATTACAACCAGACTTGGAGAATATACATTGCATTTTATTACCGAACAAAGAAATAAAGTTAATAAAGAAAATGCGAAATGTTACTGTCAATTTGTAAAGAAGAGTGGCCAGTCTCGCTGCGTGAGGGTTTTCGACTCACGCCAACTGATCACCAGCACACAGCACAATACGTTCGCATACATACAACTGCACTCCGTCAATTTTCCTTGAATAGCAGCTGCAGAAGCCTCGGGTTTTTCTGGGCGAATTGCGAGATGACATGTGTGATGAAGTCTGTTGAAATGGCTCACGCAATAAAGATACTACTGGCATCCCTGGCTTTCAATGCAGTACAGGCGTAGAAGCGTTTTGAGGGGCTGATTTATAGGTTTTGTTTCGGGGCTTGGGTGGTGTCGATATTTCGCAATTCCGAAGGAAAGGGTGTACAAGGTGATGGGACGGCACGGGAGGATGTTACACTCTCCCTACTAGGTGTAGCGGTGAAGATTTTTTGCTAGATATAGCTGCAATTTGTCCGAAAACTGAAGTTGTTGCGGTAAGACTGAATAAATCTAGAGTTTGAAAAAAAAAAAAAAAACTTCAAACCTTTCAGAATTGTTCGCTATCATCAATAGCCAGCACAGGCAGAGTTTTTCACAGCCGTCACATGACGGCAGTGAAACAGACTGCCGTCATGTGACCGCAGTCAGTGTCTAAAGTGCAATGTTGACCGCAGTGCTGAAGGGCGTTCCATACGGATATGCAGGACCTGAGTGTGCTAATCATTTGAGTAGCGTGGATTGTTCGGCTAGTTGGTTCACTTACATAATTTAAAAAATCTTCGCGCTAAAGGACGGGACAAAGGAGAGAACGTCGGTGTCGTTCTCTCCTCTCTTCCGTCCTTCAGGGCAAAGTTATTTTAATTATGGGCCAACCAAGCTGTGAAGCTTTTTTGTAGTGCATAAAAATATCCCATTTTCCAAGGGGGGCCATTTGCCCCCCCTGGCCCCCCTTTCGGACCCCCACGTATATAAATATATATATATATATATATATATATATATATATATATATATATATATATATATATGTGTGTGTGTGTGTGTGTGTGTGTGTGTGTGTGTGTGTGTGTGTGTCTTTCACCTTAAACACAGGAGTAGGAAACGTACCCGAAAAATCGGTAAGGAGCCCAGCCTTCCCGGTAGCCTAGTAAGTATGGCACCAGACCGGTATTCTGAAGGTCGTGGGTTCGGGTCCCACCGCGGAGCATATTTTTCTGCAATTTCTTTTTCACTTCAAAAATGAAATGTACTTCAACACGGAAAACGGATGAACTCTTTCCCCTTTGCCTTCCTTGGCGTTCTTGACTGCTGGACTATATATATGTGTTCATTCAACGAGCCTCTCATTCCCAATTCCGATTTTCCCGGCCGCGGCGATCGCTTGTCTGACGGAGGCGAAAAGCAAGAACGCCCGTGTGTTCGAGATTTCGGCGCACGTTAAAGATCTCTAGGTGGCCGAAATTCATTCACGGCCCTCTACTACGGCGGGCCCCATCGCCTTTGTAGCGTCGGTGCGTTTAACCTCACAATCAATCAATCAATCAATCAATCAATCAATCAATCAATCAATCAATCAATCAATCAATCAATCAATCAATCAATCAATCAATCAATCAATCAATCAATCAATTCCGATGCGCTACACGCACAGTTAGGGCGCGGTTGATTGATTGATTTGATTATGAGGTTTAACGCGCCTACGCTGCACAGACGATGAGGCGTGCCCTTGTGGAGGGCTGCGGATTAATTTTGACCAGTTGGAGATCTTTAACGTGTGCCAAAATCTCGAACACACGGGCGTTTTCGCTTTTCGTCTCCATCAGAAAAGCTACCGCCGCGGCCGGGAATCGAACCCGCGTCCTTGGGAGGGTCTCGGTTTTGGCAGTCTTGGTGCCATAAGTAGCTTTTAAGAGGGTTCGACGCTGGTTGACAGCTCCCGACACATCGTAGACGCTCGAGTCACGGCCTGGGGGTTAAAAGAAGGTCCGCTTTCCCCCGAGTTGTCGGAGCGGCGCTGGCTTGCACCCCCAAGAGTCGGAAACAATTACCTTAACATAAATGGCGAAAAAAGTGGAAAATAGCACAGCCCCCCCCCCCCCCCCCCCCCTCCTCCCTTCCCAGTAGACTAGTTGTTACGGTATCAGACCGGGTTTCTGGTGGTCGTGGATTCGGGTCGCACCCGGAGAGCATGTTTTTCCCCAGTTTATTTTTTTTTTGTCGAAAAAATTCAGAATTCGGAATAAGTAACTCGAGCGTCTATACGCCTCGAGCGCTGCCTGTGGAGGCACCACTGAAATCCCGCTAGCGGCCTGTTTCGAAAGTAGTCGCGGGACGTTCCGGCCCGCTCACCACTGTCGCCGCTACACATTCGCTTCGTATAAGCGCCAGGCGTGTGTCACAGGCCGGCGTCGTGAAACCGGCATATGCGTGGAGCTGATTGCAATTCCACTACTCTGAGATTGACTAACAGTATCTCCGTCAGCAGTGTTTCTACAGATGGCCATACTACGGCTAAACACTACGTGAATATCGGTTTTGTGTGCTTACATAATCTAGCGGAGCACTCATACCTGACAACGCCAGTTACGCTTGCCAATCTTATACTTCAGATATTGATCACTACTCTGGAAAAGCCAGTTTGGCCTGAATTTCGCGAAAATTCTACAAAATAAATACGATAGAAAATGCAAAATTCTACGCGGGAATCAATGACGACAAAAATGTAATGCTGGGTCGTCTTGTTGCGAGGTCAGCGCTCGCAATCGATCATATGCTACATTCATTTTCCGGGAGCAGCGTTGAGACGAACTTATAGAGTAATCCGCGTCCGCAACTAAACGCTTCTTCGAAGCGACATATCCATACGACAGACGGAGCCTGCAGAATCCAGCGCAAACTAAAATCAAAGGGCCTTACCAGGTACCACACTCTTCCAACGACACCGTTTATCGCTTGTGAACTTACCTTCAACAGAAAATGCGTCCGCCGAGTGACCAGCTGTTCATTGAAGTCGAAAAACAAACGGAAAGTGAATGCGCAGCTTGTGTGTAGGATTACTAAAATGATCATTCATTGATTCAGTTCCGCATTTGTACACAATGATAGTTTTAAGCACCCCCCCCCCCCCCCCATGTCTTTTTAAATAGTAGTACTACCTCGTTTAAGTTTCGACAAATATCTTTGCCATTCCCAAAGCTGCACTGGTTTTTTTTTTCATTCCCGTACAAGCTGTTCTGTTCCTTCAGGACTTGGCAGACCATTTATTTTTCCGTGGTTTCATTAACTTTCCTTGGTCCTTACTGTAAGGCGTGAGTGGGCACTTATTAAACAAACCACAACCTTGGAATATACTTCACATTTTCGTGTGGTGATATTCCCATAAAAGGCACAAGCTATTGTCAGGTATTGGGTAATCACCCCCCCAAAACATATTTTTCTACGGCGATATATTCGAAACAAAGCCGCATACGTTGTCCGCGCTGAAAAACGGAACCAACCTCTCTCTGTGCCAGTATCAGGTATAAACGAGGCAACAATAGAATTTACTTGTGCCTGACGTATTCAGAGGTGACAGTGGTAATATCCTGCTGCCGTCGCCGACGCCCGTAAAAGCGGCCTAAAAGCGCGCAGAACCGAGTCCCCGGATAGCTCTTGTTGGCGTTCGAGCACTCTAACAAGACGCAGCTCTTTTTAAAGCAAAGATTTTTACGTCTACCACCCAAGGGTTCTGTCGCGGCCGGTGGCGTTAACGGAAAACTTCCACGAACAAATAAAAGAAGTTACTGGCGCTGCTCGGAATCGAACCTGGAACGAATACAGAAACGGAGCAAGAGCCCGTTCTTTACCAATTGAGCTACGAGCGCGCGCAGAGAAGGGAGAAACAGACGGTGTACTTACTGAACGCAGCTGCGGGTTCACCCCCTGCGCTCTCGCTTAATGCCACGTGATAGCGTCACGCGACCTCTAGAGCCGCTGCGCGCTCCACCCACCTCCACCCACGGCACGGGCAGCGGCCGTGTGCGCGCCTTGCGCATGCGCTAGGAGTTATAAAAATTAAAGGAACCTCTCACCAACGCGTGGCATCTCACTTCTTCTCTGTCTCTGCCGCCGATCTCCTCACCTCCGTCGGCTGCGGAAGAGACGGAAGAGAAGTTAGATAGTCTAATACCGGGTTTGAGCTTTATTTTATATAAAAAAAGTTTCCACTCATGTCTTTCACCAATAAAACTCAACCAACTACTATTCCTGGATCATGCATTGATTTAACCTCAGCGTAGAATATCTCTTTGAAGTAATAAAGGGTGTGGGTAAGTACATTTCACTTGTCTCTGGTTTAACTCTCTGTGGAGCCACGCGTGTGAATTCAAGTGACGTCGCATGGGCAATAGTTGTGGGTGTCGTTTACCGCTTCGGGTGGACTGGTGCGCATTTTTTTGAAGTGCCCTAAACGTACTCTTGCTGCTTACAGACATCACCATAACAATATTTAGGGCTCTGAAAGCTAAAACTTACACCGTCTTCCCGTAGGGGAACCCTGAGTAGTATGTGAAGCAGCCATGGGGTCGACTGAAGTTCCCATTAGTTTTCTGTTCGTGGCTTCCGTTGACGTTCAGCTTCGCGTGCCTTCGTTGTATCAGTAGCTTCTTGACGTAGCTTGAATGAGTGAAGGACATAAGGCGCGTTCGTAGCACATGCTCCCGTCTCGGTTTGTAGCGCAGTGGGAAGAGCGCCACGTACCTCCCGTTGCGGCCAGAGAGTCGTGGGATCGAAACCGGGCGCCGCCTAACTATTTCTTTTTATAGTGGGCTGCGCTGACGTCAGCCCAAACGCTGACTGGGCTGAAGAGACACGCATGCGCAGTAGAGTGCGGACGGCGGACAACGACAACGAGGGAGGGAGGGACACAGCCCCGAGCATGAGATGCTTCGCATCTAAAAGAAGCGAAAGAGAACCAAAACATTGGATGAGCCCCGTTACGAATCAGCGCACCATGTGCTGCAAGCTTCGTGCAGCGCTTTTGTGCTTTGTGGCGGAGCCTCCCCTATTTGCGCATTTCGAGTGGGCGTTTCTGTGTCGGTGACTAAGGCTTGCAGCGACAGCCAACGGATCCCAACAAGCCGCAAAGTGCCTTGGAAAGGCCAGATCGCGGGCGTCTCTGTCTGCGTGATTGAAACGGGACGTGTGCATACACGTTCGAAGGACGCGGAAGCCGCAGTGGAAAAACCCTCTCTTCCCCTCTCTCGGACTCAGCGTCCGCCATTACTACAGACCACTCACGAACTTTGGAAAGGGCGTTGTGTGTGTCTGTACCATGTGGCGCCGTGTGCAAAAGCAGGGGGAGCGCTTGTTTGACCCGTTAGCGCTTTGGGTATAAATACGGGGACCCCAAGCGCAAAAGTTCATTCCTGTTGGAGCAGCGAATCAATGCTGTCACTCTGCTCGAATCCTGTACTGTAACCTTGCCCGGAAGGGCATTGTTCTTATCTTGTTTCGGCTCATCTCTCGCCATGCAGTAAACCAGTTAAAGGGACACTGAAGTGAATTTTTCAAGCTCCCGGTTTTGCTTGCACTGCGTAGACTGGCTAAAATTAACACACTTTCATCGTTTATCTGGTTGATAAGTCGGTAATTATTTAAAAACGCGAAATAAATAAAAACTACCATGCGCGGTCTACGGCGGCCGCACCAACTAAAGGCTGTGACGACGTGAGGAGATGCAACTTGACTGGACGATGTCCGAGGTTAGCATTCAAATAAGTTTCGGTTTCGGTTCTGTAAAACAACATGCTTGACATCCGACGGCACCGTTGGATGGGCATTCTTGATATCTCAGTAATCGTCGTACCGCGCTTCTGCCATGTTGTCGGCTGTAAAATGCGTAAGATAAGCTTCGCAGGACGGCTTGGAATCGTAGCAATCACTTAGCCCAGGCCTACGCAGTGTTGAACGCCCTCCACGTCACCGCAGCCGCTCAAATGCCATGCGCTTTTCCCCCATATTTGGAGCTTGTGATGCGTGTATCGTAAAAAGCGTGTTCGCACCAGACAGGGTCTTTTGATTCTGGCCGCTGCCCACTTCCCGCAAGCAGTCCGTGCTTATTTATTTTTATTTATTTATTCAGCTTACTACATTCACCCAGAGGGCATTGTTGTAGGAGATACATAAAAATGTTCAGTCCAGAAATGGAATCATGAATCTCGTAATATACAAAAATAAAAATCAACAGAGGCATCTTTTAAAAGCTTGCAGCAAAGAGCATTGTACAACATCAAATGACAGCAGAGCCGAAGGCAAAACACAATAATAAAATAAAACAGAAAAAAAACAAGACGGAAGACGAAATAAAGAAAATCGACATTCTATAAAACTAGTCACAGTGGTCATTAAACATTGCAGTGGGCAACAACACGCAGCAGGAGTTATGAATAAAAAAATCGAAAAACAAATAATTGACGGGAACAAGATCACGGCACTTAAGGAAACACCGTTTTCACTGTCACCACGCAAATAACACTTTACTAACGCCAGACCTAACGCCAGATGCGGAAACGACGTTTTCCGGAAGCTTATTCCAATCGCCAATTGTGCGTGGAAAAAAAGGTGATTTAAAAAGCGAGGTGCGGCAATGAATTTCTCTGATCTCCTTGCTATTGGCTCTCCTTCTCGATGCGTAAGCAGGCGGTTTTAAATAAGTCTGGCGGTTAATACCTGTTTTTTCGTTAGTTATCTGGTGGAGGAATAGTAGGCGACATCACGCCTACATTACGCCAACAGCACGCCAACGAGAACTCGCTAGCGCGCCATTGTCAGTCTGCGCGCGTTCTGCAAACTCGTTCGTGGAGCAGTGAACGTAACGGCGCAAAAATGGTGAACTCAGTATGAAAAACATTGGCCGAAAACGAAAAAGTCAACTTACAAAACGAAAAAATAATAAAAAACACTGTACCCTCCGGTATTCGAACTTGTAACTTGATAAATGACATACCACTTTTATTTAGTTTTACACTTTTATTTAGTTTTAGCATTTCAAGCAGCTTAGGTGACTATTTGTTGTACAGTGCTCGTGCAGTTAGCGTCCCCTATATGTCCACAATATCTCACGTCTAGCAATTGTATTTCTTAGACGGAAAAGCGCTCGCCGATGTGTGGTCGTGCTGCTGACCGCTGTGCTTGTTCTCCTAGCACAAAAAAGTGCTTCCTGCTCCCTAGTTTTACGCTGTACGGTAAAAGTATCAGTTGATTTTATTTCCTTCGTACCTATATTGACTTCGCTGACTCTTCTCCCGCCTTCAAGTGGCCTTAGATTTTCCTACTAGCGTACCTACTTGTGCAGCGCTTGTGTGGAGCGACCTGGACTTGGAGCTAGATACTGTGTACAAACTAACAAAGTAAAGAAAGGCACATTCTTCCATTCACAAACGCGTCGTGGCTTAGTTTCAACTGAGCAAACGAATTGCGACGACCCGTCGGCGGCCGGCGGACTAAACGCTGGGCCGACTGACCCTGCCGGAAGGTCGGCGAGCCGTGCAGTATTTCAGTCAAGCCAAGTCGTCTCCTCCTGACGTCACACGAAAACGCCACAGAAAATGGGCGAGGATGCAGAGAGGAGGACAGCATTTTCGAATTGATTTTCCTACTAAATAAATTCGCATAAACGCGCTCAGAATGGTCGAAACATGGCCTATGGACTCCGGACTACAATTTGCACTAGTAATCCCGCAATGTTTACAAATCACTTCAGTGTCCCTTTAAGTTTGCCGTCGGCTTTCTGGTCGTCTTCTCCAAAGCAGCAACATTTGCTGGCCGCTTACTTCACGACGCTACCACTCGCATGACGGAGGCGACGGAGCCCAATATGGGACACCTTCCCGAATGCAACAGCCCCCATTAGCCACGCAGCGCTCCTCCCGTAAGCGCCGCGGAGAAGCGGCGGCAGGCGGCGCAGTGACCGCGAAGCTCGATCGAGGCACACTCGACTATCAAGAGTAGGCGACTGACATGCTGCTGTCAAAGAGCGTGGCCGGAACATTTCAGCAAAATTCTGCGTAGTAGGTGATTCGAAAAAGGTTCTAGGGCTTTCACATCAATTTATGATACAAAATTCTTTATAGTGAATACAAAAAATGTCTTCTTAGCAATGCATTTGTGCAAAGCAGTGTAGCCAACATTGTGTAAAGCTTGGTTTTTGTAAAGCTGGCTTTCTAAGAAAAGCTCTTTCAATGAGGTATACTCATTATCCCTGACATCACTCAGCAGCACTAAACTCTACAGCACCGCAAGAGACGGTGGCTCAGTGGAAGGTGTTTTGCTGCTGACGCGGGTCTGAACCTGGCTGCAGTGGCTGCTTCTCAGGTGGAGGCGAAAAACAAAAACGACCGTGTGTAGGGATTTCGACGCATGAATGAATGGGAGGCTTAGAGCAAAAAAAAGACGAGGACGGTGGCACAGGTGACAGGCGCTTCCATAAACGAGCGCCTGTCACGTTTGCCACCGTCCTCGTCTTTTTTGCGCTAAGCCTCCCATCAGTATATACCAACTAGCCCAACAGCACGTTCTGTTAATTTCGACGCAAGTTAAAGCTGTCTGCTCCCTGCCCTAATCTTTCCTGAATGGAGGAAGTTTGTCTCAGGAGACTTCGGGCTGGGGCGGCCTTCACACCTTCAGTCGCTTGGAGTTGGGGAACTTGTCCCGGGTGTCCGGCTCTGGCGGATGCAGCTGATGCCAAGCATCTTCTGTGAACACGTGCGCGGGAACAAGGACAGCTCGGGGCGACGTGCTCAGAATCGGTCTCCGGCGGGATACGCCCGATGACCACAACCGCTGGGTGCAGGAACATAAATACTGCAGGCCGCTAATGGACTTTCTGCACGTAACTGGACTGCATGCCTACCTATAGTCTCGAAAACTGTTATCGGTTTCGCGACTATCTGTGCTTTTTGCGCCCCACGCTCTCTCTCTCTCTTGCTTTCCTACTTTCTTCTTTCTTCCCATCATATGCCGCGTGGCAAATAGACGGAGCGAAAACAAGATCCTTAGCTGGTTAAAAAATAATCTAGAGCCCTCCACAGCGGCGTGCCTCACAGCCCAGTGGTAGCTTCGGCGCGTTAAGCCCCCAAATTGTGTAACTCAGCGACATGACTCGGCGACATAACTCATTGAAAAGTGATCCTCACGCATTTTCACATCATAAAAGAAAGCTTAGTTCGTAGCTTTTGTTTGCATGTTCAGTTCTCTTCGATGCCACTGCAGCGGTTGGCGAGGCTCTTGAGCCTCACTTTTAAAGCCGATAGTGTCTTTTCGTGGGTTCTTCGTAGGTTCTGCGCGCTTGATGGCTTTGCCACAGTTATTATTGAATTATTTCTCTTAGTTCTTCACACGTGGGCTGTGTAGCCTCGCCGTGGAGAGCAAGCCTACTGACTGTGCGCGTGAGCGTGAAAAAAAAAAGCAGTTGTTTATGCTGCCGTACTTTCAATGAGCACGCTAGTACTACGCACGAAGTTGTTGAATTTTTCGTTCCGCTGTGCAAGACCAGGGTCAGAATTCCAAGTTGTGTCCGTTTAAAAAGATGCTATTAGGGGCGAAGCACCCTAGGGGCTCGGGATGTCGGCGTCTCCTGTCGTCTCATGTAGTCACGGTACCAAAACACCGGGACACTCGTTTTTTTAACGCCTCGTGCTAGGACGTAACGCGTACTACAAGAACACACCGGGACACTCGTTTTCCAACGCCTCGCACAAGAACGCTTCATTCTTCAAAGACACGAGATCTTTACAGCAAAGCTGTATGCCTCTACCCCCCAACGATTTCATCTCCGCGGGCAAAAACGCCAAGGCGCCAAGCCGTAAGACGCCGAGGCTCAGCATCGAAATCGCATTATGGATGATAAGGCGCCGGTAAACAATGGAACCCCCCACCATGTGTTCCTGGTAGAGATTATGTTTACAGATTATCTTTGAAGGCTAGGCAGGATGCAGGGACACTTTCCGAGCGCAATCCACAAGCCCACCTTCTCCGGCGCCCAATCAGCGCACGCCATGTGGCAAGAAATAGACTTACAATCTTTGAATGTACTTACACACTGAATGCTTCGCTCCTCCCCAGGTTTGACCCGCCGCGGTGGCTCAGTGGCTAAGGCGTTGCGCTGCTGAGCACGAGGTCGCGGGTTCGATTCCCGGCCGCGGCGGCCGCTTTTCTGATGGAGGCGGAAAGCAAAAACGCCCGTGTGTACGAGATTTCGGCGCACGATAAAGATCCCCAGGTGGTCAAAATTAATCCGGAGCCCTCCACTACGGCGCGCCTCATCGCCTGCGTTGCGTCGGCGCGTTAAACCCTACAATCAATCAATCAATCCTCCCCAGGTTTCACGTTAGTGGAGATGGCCTGGTTTTTAGCGAATGGCTAAGGCTCCGCGCATTTTTTCTCGTGCGTTTCACTCATGACGTATTTCTTATTGGGAGGCACGTTGCGCTGCTGAGCACGAGGACGCGGGTTCGATTTGCGGTCGCGGCGGCCACTTTTCCGATGGAGGCCAAAAGCAAAAACGCCCATGTGTTCGAGATTTCGACGCACGTTGAAGATCCCCAGGTGGTCGAAATTAATCCGGAGCCCTCCACTACGGCGCGCCTCATCGCCTGTGTAGCGTCGGCGCGTTAAACCCTACAATCAATCAATCGGTTGGGGGGCATCTGAAATTCGCAGAAACTATGGAGGAAAGAAAAGCTTCGGAGAGGCGCTGATGTCACGTCTACTGAAGCCGGAAACGCCATCTTTTGAGGACTCCTATTTTTCTTGCATTGTGCGCACACTAACCACCTGCTTCGCTTTTACTCAATTCACCTGTCGTCCCCTCTGTCTGCGCCTGTCAACCATTGGATACCGGTTCGGGCCTCGCCGTGACGAAGGACCTCGGTGAGGCGGCCACACGCCGCTGTGGCTACGGCGCTGTTGCCAGTGTTCGTGTTGGCACGACCGCCGCTGATAGTGAAGCCAAACCTTGACGAGAAGAACCCTTCGGTTTGTTCGGCGGCCAGTTTTATGACAAACATTGGGAAAGGGCGGAGGACACGGGAAAGGCGAACGCACACAGCGAGCATGCTCCGCGATGCGATGACAAGAGCATTCCACGCGCGCGGGTGGGCTGGCGCGCTTGCCGCGGCTATCACACACGATAAGCCAGTGGCCTCGTGAGAACGTAAAAAAATGGGTTAGGGTTAACGCTTGTTAGCCTATTTATGACGAGCGAAAGGTCTGTTTGGCTCGCTTTTGCAAAGTCTATGCACACAGTGTTTCATAAAATTTCGGTCGCACCTGCCGCGCCTGTTCTCCGGCGGCGTCGCGCCATCCATGACGAGACTGAGCGACCCGGCGCCGGCGAAGCAGCCGTTAACTCCTCGTCTAGTCCCGTGGTACCTCAGCGGCGGGCTCGGAGCGAGCGGAGCTGCGATCCCTCCGCAGCGTGTCACGTGTCGCGACGTCACACTTGCCACACTTGTGCTCCTCCGGCGGCACACACTCCATGGCGGGACTGAACGACCAAGCGCCGGCGAAGGAGCCGTGGAACACTCACCTAGTCACGTGGTGTGTCTTGGAATATTCGGCCTCGTATACGGCACGTTTGGTGGTCCGAAGGCAGCCACTTGCAATTCTGACAGATTGTCACCACTGACCAGTTTTACTCAAAAGCCTTCAACAGGATAATCCTGGAGGCTATCGCGCTTTTATAATCCCGGGGTCCGTCAGGCATTGCTTGTCGCCTGCTGTGGGATGGCTAAGGCCTGTGGCACAATATTCTGCCTCTAAGTATATCTCGAGCTCATACACGGGCTTTGGTAAAAGGCGATTTTGGGATTTTGTGAAGAGATACATTTGTTAGAGATGGCGTCGTAACCACGTGTCGTTCATCCTTGAAGGTTTTTGTTCCTGATTTCAACTACTTTGAGGTGCAAACAAAATGCGTGCATTTAGGAGTGAGCATGGACTGCAAACACAACACATTCACTCTGAGCGTCCGTCTGGTGGTTCGATTCTCTTTTTGGAATACAATAGCTTCCAGTCGTACTGATTAATATGAATTACGACCGCACAAAATGAAAAGCACAGAGGTCTGACACGGATAACTGTTTTAAACTTTGTTTCTCCCGTTGTACATGCTCCATTAGCTAGAGATTCGTGCTTATACAACCCACGACCGCGGAACATGCAGTCCTCTCATTTTTGCTAAAGTTCACGGGTGTGCACTATCCTGCGCACAAGAGAAGCGGGTGAGAATTTTGCGAAATGAATTCTAGTTTACCGACAGGGGAAAATTAAGATGCAGTTCGTATTAACGCACTGTTCACGGGCCAAAGGTCTCGCTCTTCAGCGTCTATCTTCGTGCGTAGTCCCTGAGCGATGAGCCGCCATGCAGGGCGTGACTTTGAGGACGCTCCTGCTGAGTGTACGCAGACACGCGGGCATCGGCTCGGCCACCGCGATAGGCGCGGCTTCTTTAAAGGCCATCAAGCCTCGGCGTCTGAACCTCTCGACATTTTACGTCTACGCTTAGCCGCCAGGCGTCCCTAAATCGGGACTCGCGCATTGGCATTTCCCAGTGTCCCGCGGTGGCGGCCGGTAGCACCGTCAAAGAGCGGTACGAGGCGGCGGCAAACCACTTCCCATGGTGTTATGGCGTCCGTAACCATCTGCCAGTGCTGGCGCGCGGCGTTATCTCAATGGCAGGATGCACTTTGAAGCTCAAAAGCGGAAACTCCAAGTGGCCGCGCCGCCGCCGCGGCCCAGCGCCTGCTCGCCGCCAGCCGCGCGGCGCGTTGAAAGAGAACAGGGCGCTCACAACATGCGCAGCGGCCGAGAAAGCCGAGGCGCCAATTGCGACATCAGCAGATAGGCGCTGGTGGCCCCCAGCGGCGCAGTGACGCGGCGACCGGCCGGCGCTAGAGCTGGGCGGCGTTGCGGCCACCGGCTTCCCACCGTCCGTTCCCGGATCAGCCGGCCACAGCGAGACTAATGCCCCTGCCGCCGGTGATAACGCCGGCAGCAGCGCCCCCGAGACGAACTTGCGCGTCACAGTGTATTGTCGCCTGCATGGCTAACATGTACCGAAAGTTGAGGATAACAAGGGAATCACGCCGCTAACGTTATCACGTGGGGAAGCGAGACTGACCCGGCCGCTCGCTTCATCCGCTGTCATACCCCTCATCAGCAGGGCGACCACGGCTGACAGCTGATGCGACGTTGCTGAAAATCTCATCGAAATTTTGTGTCATGCTCTTCAATTTTGGTATACAGGTAAATGACACAAATGACACAAAATCATTTGTCCATAAATATCTCAAACTGCGGGACAGTTTGACAATATTTGAAAGAAGGGCTTGCCTCAAACAGTGCCTGGCTCGAAATCTGGGACGCAAACGTGCGCACGGAAACATTTGAATAAAAATTTAATCAATTGCAATTAATCACTTCTAGAATAGTTGCCATCAAGCACATGACAACCTCCTTGTCATGTATTGAATCTCTATAAGAGAATTCATGCTGCCTTCATAGTCACTTTTTAAGAGATCGGCATCGTTAAAAGCACAGCCTATACGGGGTGGTCTTTGTTATAGCCACAATCGCGAATTAAAATTCCCCTGGTCCAGCGTCACCACAGCACGGCTAATTGTCTAACCGACGCGAAGGAGGGCTCCTAAGTAGCATCTAAAAGCCGATATAACCAAGCATATGTCAATTAGCGGTGGCGAGCCGGGCCACCCCTTAAGTTGGCGACTGTGGAGGGGCCAAAAAAATATACCTACATGAGCACTGACCTTTCACCCAAATTCACCGTTTCTTCACCCGAAAGGAATCCCTACTTACCGCCACCCCAGCTCCCCGTTCACAAAGCCAGCGAAACTCAAGTGAGTTGCAAGCATTGTGTAAATTAGCTTACCAGATTAAAGTCAAGAATGCGTAGGCTATGCTCAAAGTTTTTACGGCCGATTGACGCGAATTTTGTAAACCAGAAGAGTGAGTCCGAAAACCAACCGTTTCCCTCGCGTTGAACCCCTCGCCCGGCAGTTTGCAGACGTCGTCTATGAGGCCGACATAAATCTGCAAAGCTAAATTTAGTGGGTTTCTAGCAAGTTAAAACTATAAAACCTGTAAGAAACACGCAATAAGTCGAAATTCATCCTAAAATTGGTGAAAGTGGAGATTTTGAACCTTAGATATCTTGGAAAACACAGTTCAAACTAGGGTCACGTCACTGGTCACACTGACTCGGGCAGCACAGTAAGCGGGTGGAGGGTGATGGGAGAGGCGTTCGTCCTGCAGTGGACATAAATAGGCTGTTGTTATTGATGATGATGATGACGTAATTATGGTAGGTTATGTAGCAGCCGCGAGCGGAGCATGATGTCTTCCCCCTTGTCGCCCATTACCGATTAACTAAGGATCAAGACTTGGGAGAAATAGTCATATTTTGTTCTAGATGGATTAAACGGCACAATGCAAAAGGCTTTGACGCATTCGCTTCAGTGTCTCTTTGACACGATGTAAAATAACAGAGCTGCCTCATCTAAACATTGTGAGACTGCACTGAATGCTTTGGCCTGTTCTGCGGTGCATAGCAAGCTCCTGGGAAAATTAGCGCCGGCGAGGCTGCCCCGCTCCTCATGGCTGCCATGTAACAATGACAAAAGGCTGCTACAGCAGCATTGACTCCCCCGCTGCGCCCGAGGCTGCGCCGGCTTCTCGAAGCGTTGCCGCGAGGAAGGAGACTGAAGTCTCGGTGTGACGGGATAATACCAGCTTTTTATACAGACACGCATTTATGAGTTTTTAATGAAGTGTGCTGCAAGCAATCTTCCGATTGGGCTTCTTTCATGAGGAGGGATGGAATTCTGTTGCACTGTGCTTCTCTGGAGTGCACGCGAATATATCAACGTGTTAAACGCGTCGAATGTCTAATGTTTGCTTCTTTGGACTATCCATCGACAGGCGGCTGACACACTTCGGTTTGTCGAACCACCATGAGCACCCATAAGTAGTACAAGCTCAGTGTATTCACTTTAATGCGTTTGTGTACCTTGCATACGGGGTCAGAGAGGCGCAACTACACTTACTATTTTTCCGCCTTGCGTTTACTTCCCACTATGCCTATTATATTGTTGAGTGTGTCTGCAAATATCTATTTATCGTTGGATCAGCGCTCCGTCTCATTCCATCGGCACTTTTGCCGTTGTAAGCTGGCCATCTAACTGCTACTACTAATCGTTGCAGGATTCGTTCTTCTGCGAAATACCGACACCTGTGACACACACGTTATTCAAACCGACTAATAGCCGCCCGTGTCTGAAGTAGTTTCTTTATTCATTTATTCTTGTCAGCCAAGAAGCTACCCAGCCAATGTGGCCATCGGGGTATTTCAAACAATATCCTCACAAACCGCATTAACTAAATTATAGGATTTCACTGCCCCAATATCGCAGGATGCAGTGGTGAAGCGGAGGAATTAAGGGAAAGTTTACACACTGACGATTTTATTTAATGATATAAGCGAGAACCGCAGAGTCGGCTTCCCTCTAACAAGTTCGAGGTGTCCGGCAAGACACGCCAGTAGGAAAGCACGTTATAAGCCTATCACTGGTTACGACTGCGTTTTTACAGCGAAGCTGTCTGTGGCATTGTACGGGATTTGAGGGTCATCGCAGGGGAAAACGCTATATGGGAAAGCTAGCTTTCAAAGATCAAGCTTACACCGACAAGGTCCTACGGCTATCATATTTTGATAGAAGGCGGGTTATATTGCCCAGCAAGAAGTCTCCCTAGCAAAATCCAAGCTTGGTTTTTGTAAGCTGGCTTTCCCACATTGTCTGTTGCGCAGTGAAGCCTGCTCATAAAGGAAATTGCGATGCGAACGGAGTCCGATAGCAGCGACGCGATTGGAGTCGTCGATGGCGTTCCGATACGGCGTCCGACGAGCGGCGTCCTTGGCGTGCGACGAGCATTCCCGCGTGATGGCACGTAAGCGAAGAGCGATAGCCGATGATGCATATCGTGAGAGAGAGAGAGAGAGAGAGAGAGAGAGAGAGAGAGAGAGAGAGAGAGAGAGAGAGAGAGAGAGAGAGAGAGAGAGAGAGAGAGAGAGAGAGAGAGAGAGAGAGAGAGAGAGAGAGAGAGAGAGAGAGAGAGAGAGAGAGAGAGAATGCTGCAAAGTGCCTTCGGCGCCAAGGTTCCTACTTCGAAGAGCTTGTACCGGCATCATCAGCATCATCTCCACTGCAACGCCCATAATCATCACGACGCCTGCGCTACGCTGCCATGATTAAACACCGCGCTGGTTTCGAGCTCAGGCCGAGCCATTCGCTCAGGATGTTTAAATCAGGCACCCGTTGCAGCAAGACGTCTGTTGTCGTCCCTCTCTTGCCGTGCATGCGCTCGGCAATTGGTGGCCCGGACGTGATGATGTTGATAGTGGCGCTAAAGGCGGATGTTGTTGCGCAACTACAAGTTGAAGTTCTAAAGAGACTTCCTCGATCGTCATTTTGGCTCGAGCTGTAACGTGTGCGACAAACTGTGGTTCCATAACGACCTGACCGCAGAGATGAAACACGCTCGCCGGCACACGCTCACCGGAGAAGCACCGCGTTAACACTCCTAGACGCACGCAGCTTTGCTGAACAGCCATTTTCACAGAGTGGAATAGCGGGTGATTTCTTTTACCTTGAGCCATGTCTTGGAGCGCGTAGTGTCGGTACCCCATTGCAAGGCGATGGCATGGCGGCCATAATGCCGTACGACGCATCCACAGAGAGCATTCGAAAGCAACGATAAAATCGCCGTCACAAAATGCACGTTCAGCGCTAGTTCCAAGGAGAAGATCACTCGCTATCATAACCAGAGAGTAAAGGAAGGGCCTGCAGGCGTATGCGCAGATAAAGATCGCGGAAGATACCCCTTGCGCAGAGCACGCCCTGCAGCGTTACCAGACGGGACAAAAGTATTTGTCTAGCGGCGGAGAATGCTCGCAAAGGCGGGGATTGGTTATGCAACCTAATCAAACCAACCCCGACCCCTGCGGCGGCGCGATCGACGGGTCCAATGAGAATACCGCTCAGCCAACACGCGTTGCCATACACTGCCTATCATCCGGGACTACATGTAGGAAGCGTTTCACTCCCTATTCATCACAGAAGAGATCATCACGATAGGAGATTCTAGGACAGGCACGGTGATAAATAAGTGATACCTGGAAATTTTTAAAAATGTGGGCTCACAGCGGTCCCGATGAGAAAAAGCGCGCACACCCGTACTCAAGAAGAGCATGGATATGGTGTTCGTCAAAAAAAATAAAAATAAATAAAGGCCTATAGTACAGAGCACCAAACCATTTATTTCACCAATACTAGGGCAGCTATGCAAACATCCAATGTAACGATTTTGCAAAATCATTGTTATGTCAACACCCAGAATTGCTGCATCCACGCCGGACATCGGACAACGAAAGTTCCCATTTTTTATGTTCTGCACTCTAGGCACATGATCGGAAACCGAGATTTCCGGCAGGTACTAGTTAAAGCTCACACTGCCCATAAAATTCCAGGGCTCATCTTGTGGTTCGATGTATCACCAAACCAACGAATATATAGAGGTTTTAGCTCGTATCGTAAGTTTGGGAGGCCACGTTCACGACGTGTGTTATAACGTCGTTGTATTTGGGGTGCAATTACAACCATGGGATCAGCCAAGGCGAGGATTTCAAACTGTAACCAAGGTATACGGGAATTTATACAGAATAGCGAGTCGCAGTAGGAAAAAATGCGCCCGTGCACTCTGTATACGGTTAACCAGCGAAGCTCCAACGGGCGACCAGTGTTTACCCTTGTGTTGTTCCTTATGGTTTGCGTGCACCTTGTGGCACATCTGACTCGTGGTCTACCCACTTCAAACTAATGTGCGGCCGGTGTTTGCCATTGCCACATTGACATTGCTCCGTCCGCACCTCCGCCGGCCCTGCCCTCTGTTATCGCTTCAGTTGTGCTTCACGCAGTAGCTCGCTGCGCGCGCTCGCTGCCGCGAAATAGATAAACCCAGACTCCTCTTGCTTTTACCTCCTCTCCAACCTGTTTTTGTTTTGCACAGGCGCATGGCGTAGCTCCGGAGGAGTTTTCTGCGTACACCGGACCGCCGGATTCTTCTTTCTCCTAGTCGTATAGAGCTTCGCCTTAAAGCCCTCATCCCGCCACTATCCTTTCTGTGTAGCGTGATCTTATTCCCGCTCCTCGCCCTGCTTTGCCCGCTCGTGACGTGCTAACAGTGTCGGCCAAGTTGTGAGGTGTCACATCGGGTTGTCAGCACAATTGCCGCGCAGTCACTGCGTTTGTGCGATCAGATGAGCTTGGGCGATTTCTTTGCGATTTTTCCGTTTGCACGTGACGCCAATCGAGTGGGACCCTACAACCAGCAGCTGACTACGTCGTGTACCGTACGGCGCACGCCGTGTACCAAGCGACGCCTTGGAGAGTTTGCCTCCAGGACTTCCCGAGTGCCAGCTCTACGGTGAACATCCAGACTCCTACACACTGGTCGGGCTTGCGCATTTAGCCCGCATTCTACCCTCCTGGGAAGCGTGGTTGAATGACTCCGGTGCAGATGCCCAGCGATTCCTGCTCCGCCAGGCCGAAGCGGCCACAGTTGGCGCAACGGCAGTTCAAAACTGCCGTTGGAAACCGCACGTGCACCAGGGTTACAAGGCTGATTTAGTTAACTTCTCTCCCCACCCTCTCTTTTCCTCTCCCTTACCCATCTCTCTCCCACTCTCTCTCATAGACGCCATAGACGTCTGTTTGCCGGCGCCTTATCATCCATCATGCGGTTTCGATGCTGCGGTTCAATTCCCGGCCGCGGCGGCCGCTTTTATAATAGAGGCGAAAAGCGGAAACGCCCGTGTGTTCGCGATTTCGGCGCACGTCAAAGATCCCCAGGTGGTCAAAATTAATCCGGAGTCCTCGACTACGGCCCGCCTCATCATCTGTGTAGCGTCGGCGCGTTAAACCTCACAATCGATTGATTGATTGATTGCAGGGTTATAATTGTAGGAATTTAATTTTTCAAAGCAACAATTTTAAATTTGAAGGTGGCACAGGCAAGTTACGTCGCAGGTACCGAAGTGTTCGATTACAATTGTTACTCGTATAACTGTTCAAAGTGCATTTCCCAAATTGGGTATCCAAAAGATGGATCGCAGGTCCCTAACCAAATCAAAATGTCTTGTACACAAGGGAGCAGTACTCACGCGAAACTTCATTTTTATTTTTGACTTGGTCAATGACTTGCGTTTCACCTTTTGTTTTATTCTACCTGACCAGACAGTATACGTCATCCAACCATCTACTTCAAAATAAATTTGCGGGCACAATAATTCATAAATACGTGTATGTTGTTGCCGCTTCAAAGTTGGCGTCCTTCACAGCTGTATACATTGAAGTCTCAGCATCCAGTAACTTTCATTGTTTCGCGTTTGTTAGTGTTTAAGCCAATTTACCACGCATCACTCCAGTTAGAGTCCTGATCAGAGTTTAGTGCGGATAAATCGGGATGAGGACATAGTGCGCGGCTAGCACGCAGTAATTTGTGCGTAATCGGAAGGGTTTGGGTGGGTCAATTTTGGGGACCTGAAACAGAAGAGGGCCGCGTAAGGATCCTTGAGGCACGCCTGAAGTAATTGAGCAGTATGTGAAGTCAAAATCTAGCGGTAACAAATTCTGATAGGTTAGACAAAGATCACTATCACTTCCCTCTGTGAAGGTGGGTGACCAGCGGAGCTATACAGTGCGTGATGTGACCAGCCATAGAGACACACATTGGCTATTTCGAGGTTTCTATGTAGCTTATTGTTTCGTTTGTACGTAGGCCACAGTGGTAAGCCAAGAGAGTGCGTCGCAGCTGTGACGCGCCCCGACGACGCACAGGAAATGAGGTAAATCGTAGCTGCTTTTAGCTGTATCGACGCTACGAGTTTTTCTCGCCCACGCGCTCGGTCTACTCACGCATCGGTCTCCTGGAAACTAGCGTACAACAGCTCCGCTGTAAAATTTTTTTTTGCTGTAAGCCAGAATGTTAAAGTCAATATTTATTTTTAGGGATTCATGCAAAGTAACTCACAGGAGGCGATACGAAGTGCTGTGGAGAAATTCGAGAAAATGTATTAAATAAGAAAGCCACCATCCAGAGCACGTTGTAATGCGTTAATGAAATGTGTGAAGAAATGTGAGATAGAGTTTCGCGAGAAATTGGGTTTTGAAAACCATGTTGGCATGATGATTAAGAGCTTTAATCCGGAAACTTGACGTATGAATAAATAACATGTTCGAGAAGCTTACACGGGATGCCAGTTAGTCAAATCGGAAGGTAATTCAAGAGATAATGCGTGACGGCAGAGTCCAACATGCTGAGGCTTTTCTTTTGTTTTATTTTGACCCCCTATGATTCTGCAGTGAGTAAAGCGTTGTGTTTCTACACTCGATGGCGTGAGTTGGATTCCGGGCCACAGATTCCGTATTTTTAATGGAAGGGAAACAAACAAACAAAAAAAGAACGTCCTGGTGTGGGATATTTGGGCGCATTTCGAAAATCCCCAGGTGGCCTCAATTAATTCCTAGCCGTGATTATGACGCGCCTCACGGGCTAGATTCCTTTGACTTATTTTTAAATTTCCTGTCATACCAGTAACATTGTAGCATCTCACAAAGTATTCGCCATCAACATCGCGGAATTTTTCAAAATTAGTGGAATTTATTTATTCTACCAGGCATGTCTATTCGCCTGCTTATTCAAGGGACGAGAAAAATCAACGCTTTCTATGCGGAAAGGTAGCCACTAATGTGATTCGCTTGAGTTTCGGTAGATTTAAACTTACCAAAGGATTGTAGGATTTCCGGAGACCTTAGCCTCACCCTCGAACAAATTTACTCGTATAAATAGGAAGGAGGACAAGGTTCGGCACTTAAAATTATTCGTACACTCAAATACCGAGTATTCGTAAGTCAAAGCCAGATATCTGGACAAGAAATCTTTAGTCCTAACTAGGGGTGGGCGATTGATTGACTAACCTACCTATTAGTTGATTAATGCATTGTTCGCGATTAATTTTTTTAACCGGTTAATCGGTTCAAGTCACGTGAGGCGAATAGACAGATATCGAGCCCCCCGAAACTCTGCGTAAACATATTTGAGGACATTGCCTTACATAGCAAAAACCGCTTATAAACACATGGTTAGAACCGCAACCGCATGAAGTGGCAATGAATACGAGGCGCTGGCTTTGCTCCTTCTAGAAATAGCGCCAGTTAAACGAGCGCTCGCGCCAGCTCTGTACCACGCGAGGGTCTCTTTAGCCCACCTGGATAGCCCACCTGGACACACGTACACGATAGTGCCACAAAATTTGAGAATGTATAATATGATTCTGAGTCTTCCGTATTGATGTACTGGTAGCGATAAACGGGACTTCGAACTCGAAAGCGCTCTAATCTTTTTTTATTTCTTCTGTAATCCACGCCAACAGATTACCCGATCAACTAATGGACTAACGCCTGCCGATTACTAGAACTAAAATATTTAATCAACTCCCAGCCCTAATCCTAACCAAATCTCGAATTTTAGTCGCATTCAGTTTTAACTGAGTAAAACAATAAGACAATCGGCTCAATGAAGAGCCCTTAATACATTTGAAATTTCTCCTTTTCTGCGCGCATCCTGACAACACACCGCTCACCTCCGCTGGTATGACAGGTGGCGGAGTAGCAAAATGAGACGAGCCCTATACGACTTCCCTCCCGACATAGCCCGGCATTGTATACTTGTATGTGGAGTTGTTCGTATATACACACGGATTTACACGGCACGTAATTTCGAAAGCCATTCATTCTCCGGAGCCGCAACAGCCACACTGCAACCTGAGCAGTAGTCAGTCAACGCCCGCAAGGTAATCAGTTTGTTCCCAACCGGACCAAAATTTTTTAACAGTACCTGTACGGGGCTATCGAGCTGGGTAAACAGGGTCGCACACGGTCTCCAGCTCTAGCCGCCATTTCCCTCCACCTTCCGATACCCCCGAAAGCTAGCGTGCCGCCGAAAGAAATCGCTTGGGTTTCGCCGCCTGGACGTGTCCTTTCTGCGGGCCGGCGCCTGGGCCACGGTGAGCCCGCACGCGCCATCGCCGACGGGCAGGTGGCGACTGCCCCTTCGGCGGCGCGGTATCTCGGCCGGAGTCGCGTCGCCGTCCGCCGATTAGCAGGCGCCTGGGCTCCTGGCGACTGGGTGCTAAACCGAGGGAGCCGGTGGCGCCACGGCCAGTCGGTGGGCCGTCTCCGCCTTTATCGCGTGTAGCGCAAACACCATTTTCGCATCTTCGACGCCGTACGGGTGGTCCCCCAGGCGCGACCGCGGCCAGCCGGTGAGCCCCTGCGCGTTTACGGCGCAGCTTATGGGCCGCCTATCGGGCCCTCCTGCGCCACGACCCTTTGAGGTGCCGGTCTTGCCCGCCACGTCCCGGTTGCATCGGCATACGCGAGGATGCACATGTCTTATAAGGTCGCCGTCAGGGGAAGTGAGCGTTGCGGCGCACTTTACGGCTCGGCCAGCCCCGGAGATACGAGAGGCCTGCTTTGAGATTTGAGCAGCCTGTCCGCGCCCCGACTGTGCTCGCTACTAGAGCTCGGTATCGCGTCGGCATAGCGGTTTCTGACCTTTCAGTCTAGGGGGATTTCCCATCCTCACTATTCGAGCGCACTATTGCTGAAACACACTTCAAGAATCTCAGCGTGGTTTGCACGCTTGTGATTCAAGCACTGAGAATATTTTATTCTGGATCACCAGCCTGAATGAATAATTAAGTATTTGCTTTTAGCGCAATTCTCACAGCCATCATCCAGGAGCAACAGCCGTGCTTATCAATGTGGAGTAATTTCATGCACTTGTCAAATGGAGCAAGAGGCCGAAAGAGCTAATGCGAACTAAGTCTTCTCGCTGTCATTGCTGCCGCAAGAATAAATTACGCCACTAAAACATCGTTTTTTTTCACAAAGGGAATCTAATTAAGGATAAATGTCTGATCGCTACATACGCAGGTATGAAATAACATTAATTAGGGCTTCGCGCGTACGCGTTTCAAGACATCCGAAGTTCATTTCATGGCTGATCTCCGTGAGCGTAAGGCACACTGTAAAAGACATGTTCTACTTCAGCAGAAAGGATTCTTGCAGCCGAATCGCACGTGCGCGGTGTTAGTCTTATAAAAGGAAGATGACACGCGCCCTAGCTAACTGCCGGCGGAAGATGAGAGCGGGGAGTAGTCGGTCGTAACACGGAGGTGGCGGCCCCGGGGTCGAGCGGGGCTGCAGCAGGCGGGGGGGCTGACCTGCGGGGGCCGCCGAGGGCCACTTAGAGCCGTCCCGCTCCCCGCCCCAACTGACCCGATAAGAACCGGGGGTGACGCTAATAGCTTGCCAGACGCAGGCTTTTACTGCTGTCGCTTGAAGATCTGCTGACAGACGACCCGTGTTTTTGAGCGACCGCAGCGTATCTTGGCCCAGAGGTCCGGTGCCGCTTGTGACGTAGCACAACAAGAACGCACTCAGGGAACGCAGAGATCTGCCGGCGCGCCGTCGCCTAAGTGCGACGGCGTTGAAAAATAACGCTTGCACGCGGACAAGCCGGCGACGTGGTCCCTGGCGCCTGGGCCTCCGGGCCCTGCCTCTTCATTTTTCTTCGCTGCACGGGGAGCGCTGACGAAGCGACACTCTTCCTTTCTTCTCCATTGATGCCCCAGGAAAAAGAAAAGAAATGTTAAGTGACGGAGGACCATGCTATCACCTCGCGCTTTCTTTTAGGCTGATGAGTCGCCACTGTGGGTCACGGGTTCTCTGTGTGGTACACAGCTACCCTGGCATTGCGTCGCAAGCAGTGACAGGGACAGAGACCGTGTGGTAACCTTCGTTGTTGGTCCACACTGTGTTTCAGAGAATTTATTTACTATTTCGCGATACCCGCCGCGGTGGAACAGTGTCTAAGGCGTTGCGCTGCTGAGCCCAAGGACGCGGGTTCGATCCCGGCCGCGGTGACTGCTTTTCTGATGGAGGCGAAAAGCGAAAACGCCCGTGTGTTGAGATTTCGGCGCACGTTCAAGATATCCACGTGGTCAAAATTATTCCGGAGTCCTCCACTACGGCGCGCCCCACAATCAATCAATCAATCAATCAATCAATCAATCAATCAATCAATCAATCAATCAATCAATCAATCAATCAATCAATCAATCAGTCAGTCATGTTGTATCTATCTATTGGATATACGGCAGGAACCGGAGGCGTATAAAGGTGACTGTTGTGTACATAAACAGGAGAAGCATACGAAACAGAGATTGCATATAACAAAATATTAGCGCGCTTCTCTATATGTAAGGTTACCAAAACCATTCTCGAAGTGAACGTTAGCTGTCACGCTAACAAGAAAATGAATATACAAAATGTTTTTTTTACAGTGAAGGTGCGGGGACCAAGAGTGCAAGAAATACTCGTTTTACCAAAACTGAATTCTAAATTTATGCTTACGTACTGCGGCAGTGCAGCATGAGATTACGCTTTGAGACACAATTTAAGCAAAACGATGTTATATCAGTACGGAATTGAAATGTTACCCTCGATACATATTTGAATGGTGATATTGCGTCTGCTAGAAATAGAAAGAATGAAACAAGTCGTTATTTTGGAAACAATCAAAGAATGTGATTTGTTGGTTTTGCCCAATTGGTATCCCAAGTTGCAGCAAACCGTAATTTAAAACGTACAACTGCTCTCTGCAGCAACAACGGTGATAATTTTAATACGGGGGCATAAAACGGACAATTTAGCGAAAAAGCTGGCGTCCAAAATCGGCTTCTGTAGCAGAAAAATCGCTTTTAAAAATACATGTGTCTGCTACGCAAACGCTTTCGACCCGTATTTTCCTGGTATTAGACCTAGCGACACAATGTGAAGTCTGACGACGTCAACGAGCACCCGCAGCTTGACATATGAGTTCGATGTTGCTTGGCGAGTCATTATGATCAACGTAAGGGCTACGGACACTGAACGGACACTGAAGGCAACTAAACGGACACTGAAGGCAACCAGCAAGTTCTTTTCAAACGAACGTCTGACCTTCCCATAGCCATTTTAGCGTCGATTCGGTGACGAAAGATGCCTTAATTGTTGAGAAATCACTAATTAAAAAATGCGTTTTCCTTCCTCATTACCCTCGCAGCGATTCCATGGGGCAAGCAGCGCCGCTGTTTGCGTCATAATGCACCGGCAGCAAGCGAGGCAGCGGTAATGTATAACGGTATATAAGCAACTGAATACAACGCTACCAGGTACCGAACCGGGTTTCGTGCTTTCCCGAACTCTCAGGTCCTTTGCAGCTTCGGACCACTAAGCAAAATGTTTATTCATGGGTGCCGTGTTAACTATTGGTGCTTTGTTGAATAAAAGCATATTGTCCTTTTTAAGCAGCACAAATTCTGGCGTCGAACCAACCGCTTGTGCGCGGGCCCCGCATGCCTCCCCGCTGCCTCCCCACATAGCGGTGGCGGAATCGCCCTAAGTTTGGACGAGTGGCGCCATCTAGCGGCAGCTAGGGAACACATTTTGAACGCCTGACGTTGCATACGCTTCGAAAATACTGGCCTTAGCCAAAGTAAGCGCTGCCGTGTTTTCTTAGCGCAGCAAAATAATGCGGAGGGTCATAATAAATGTGGCTATCCCCACAGTACTGTACAACGGTCACATAATTATCAGGCCGAGTATTGCCCCGAAACCGAAACGAACTTGTTGAGGTTCGAGGTCGGCGCGCGATCTATCGGCTGTGCTCTCATGATGTTTCTAGCTTTTTTTCTGTTCTTCTTCGTTCAAACATGACACCACAAAAACTTTTATTTAAGCTTTCATAAAGTTCTGAAAGCGTACTCTGGCACAGTGACTGTGTGAACTTTTACGAGTTCTCTTTTTTTTTTTTACGAGTTCTCTCTCTCTTTTTTTTTTTGTCCTTGCTCCAGACTTTGTGTGGGTGTGGGAGTGTGTGTTAACTTGTAAATATGCCCCTCTCTCCCCTGTGTTCTGTAAACATGTCACCTCTATCATCTGTCTCTCCTCTCTATGAATCTGTCATCCTCTGCCCCAACCCCCACACCAGCAGGCGTTCCGGTGTCCACCCCTAGGTGTGACAATTTACGCCTGCTGGTGGTCTTTCCTTTCCTTTTTCTTGACAATAAATTCATTCATTCAAGCGTACTTCTGAAATATTTGTAAGCAATTTCAACCACTTCCGGTGTAAGTTGCGCGGTATAGCCAGGGGCAGCGGCACCGGTCTTCGCGTTTCCGCTATTTACTACCTTATTTTAGACAAGCTATGCGTAGGTGCGGTATATTCGTGTTCTCTGCAAGCTAATCTACCGATTTAGTGCAACTTGTATTTTGTCTTCAGTTTTCCTTTAAGCCAAAGGGTCATAGCACATACCCCGACAGGTTATAGGCCATCTATTACCCAGAGATTTTCGACTTCGTGTGTCCCAATACTCGCAGTGTTACATACCCATAGAGCACAAGCACCCACACCACCCAGCGGCGCAACAGTCGCCAGCGAGCCAGGTCTCTCTGTGCCTAAGTATACGCACCGTGTAGCAATGAAGTATGAAGCTTCCACACCATCGGCGGCCGCGGACTCGGCATTATCGAAAGGTGGCTGCGCACGCGGATGTCTCAATTACCCCGCAGCGAAACTCGAAAACACTACTCGCAGCGCAAAACTTGCCGGGGCACTCCGCGGTGTTCAAATGAAAAATTAATGCTTTTGCATTCACGACTCATACGACATACATCGGTGTCCTCGGAATTTTATTTTGAAATATGCCAGAAAGCTTATGATATACATTTTCTGTTTCATTTTGCTGCAAACTTCAATTTCCAAGACTGTTTTAACTAGTTTGCCGCTCATTTACATTGTGATTAGACACTGCACTCCATATTTTTGCCACTGCACTCCATATTTTTATTCAGCTTTCGACCGCAAGGTCTGAAATGCGGCATTTTTTTTTTTTGCTTCCCGAGCAGCTACCATCTTAACGCGTTGCACTCTCAACGAAGACACGGGGGGGGGGGGGGATTTTTATTTCGTGATGCGTGCCGCATGTAGGGCTGCATAGCAGCATCAACTTGCGGCATTTACCAGCGCAAAACATTTTATGTTTCATACCCGACCAGATCCTGGCATATTGCTACTGTTAAAGAGACTTTTCACCTCACGGGGATATAAACGGCGGAGAAAGAAAATATGAAATTGTATTCATCCAAAGATTATCTTCGCGAAACGACTGTATCGGAAGGTAGCTCAGTTCAGACAGCCGTGAAGAGCCATGTTCTGTTACTCATGGCATCGTGTACATGGTTAGTACACAAACAAAAATACAATCATTTTAACGGAGTAGGTCTGTGGGGCTATCACAGGTTAGGGTTAATCTGCAGGGGAACGAATTCTGTACCGATAATTTGTGATATTGATGCCGAGCTTTTATCGTAAGAGCAAATAGAACAAGTTCGGGGTGTATTTTCAATAAGAAAACCAGCCTTGCAACCCTTCAAAATGACCAGGCAATTTATAAGTGCTGAACAGCCGAGCGCATCAGCGTTATCATTGCGCTCCACCTTCGGTGGCTAGCGCGAGCAACTGAGTTTGCAGGTCTGGTTGCTTTCCCAGACTAGGGATCCCCTCCACCGGGCGGATGCCCTAACAACAGCACGTGTTGTTCTCCATCAAGATTTTATTCATGCGTTCATTCTGCGTGATGCGCCGCTACCCTGTTTATGATACCAATCTCTCAACTGGGACGTTATAAAGTCAGCGCACATAGGCTCGGGAACGAAAATTTATTGATCAGTTAATTACGAAGTAGAACCGCGTACTTAAAAAAAGTATAAATTGGAGTTAACACGCCGTTGCCCATGAGTGTGAGACGTGGGCAATGAGACGCGTCGTAAAGCATTGATACGGATTCGTTTAACGTGCACCGGACTTTCTGACAAACGAAAATTTGGGAATTTCACCTTTATAAAAACACCGCGAGTACAACTACCGAGGCTCAGCGGTCCAGTCACGAAGCCACCGCGGATGCGTAACTAAAGCAATTCGTATGTTATCCGTCAGCACGACGATGTTACTTCGGAAAGAGCTGATAATATTAAAAAAAAATAATTTTCACCGCATTTGCCCCTTCTTAAATGATCATATCAAACGCGCTTTCATTTATCTGGTGCCTGCCTCATAAGCGGGGCAGGCGTTCGGGTATGAAGAAATTGAAACACTCGCTAGCTGGCAGAGCGAAAAAGTACCCCCCAGAAAAAAAAAGAACAACAAAAGAAACGACCGCCGCCTTTTCTCTCTTGCACCGAGCTATACATTTCATGCAGTTAGTATACTCTTACTGAGTCGTCGTTCATTTGCCGCAACGAGGCGTCCTTGCATCTCGTTCCTGTTCCTTGGTCTATCAAAACCGGGCGAATATTTACATGAAGCAGTGCACAACCGCTGCACAAACGGGACTGACCTCTGAAACAGCACTCTCGCGCACGTGCTTCCCTTCCACAGACTCGGGCCCACCGGGAAAGCTTTTCATCCTTATCGATCCCTCAGCTGTCCGGACGTCTGCTTCACCAAAAGACCATTTCGGAGTGCTAGTTAGTGCGTTCCTCGAGGGAGAGTGCATTATCCCGATAATGGACTCTGCTTCGATAATGCACTGTGCCTCGATAAGCGCAGTATTGGGCACTGCAACGAAAAATTGGCCGGGCATCTGCTCGCTCCGCTGCAAATGTCGTCGAAAGACGGTAGTATTTCGCAGCCCCTGCTACGTAAATTCTCTCCTCTCACGCAGTTCCCCTCCTGTCTCGGTCATCTCATGGCAAACGCAACAGAGGTTGCTGAATTCAATTCAATTTTCCCGCGTTCACTCTGCTACCCCCATCTGTTGGGACATTATGCTACTCCTTGGCTTGGCTCACGGGCCACGAGCTCCAGGCTTACCGCGCGAGGCTTTCTTGTATCTACTTTAATAAAATATTAATTTCAACGCGTTTTCTTTTTGGTGTTTGCTGTCGCAAAAAGCACGCCCGTGACTATCTCTAGATAAACTGCTAATCACAGTTATGGGTTGATGTTTTGCCTCAAATGTGCCTAATGTTTTTTATTTGCTCAACAATGTTGACCAGAATGAACATTGCCAACAGATTTAGTAGATTGGAAATGTTTGGCCTATATAAACTTCTCCGTTCAAAATTCGTTTACCTATTGGCCTGATGGCTGAATCGAGGGACGGATCGACAGGCAAAAATTTTCGCGTTTAAGTAGCCCAACAAAGTCTATCGTCTTTAAAGGCCTCTGACGGGGAGCAAGGGAAAGTTGAGCCGCGAACCTGCGTGAGCCTGCCATCTTGGTCATTTTATACATTGTTGCCAAGCAATGCCACAATTTTGGAGTTGTCAATACTAGGCCATCTTATACGATGCGCCGTTACCACTATACACAATGCCACAATAAATAAATTACGTTGACTGTGGGCCGCCTTCTTTTGGCGTTGCTCGTGCGTGAGAAACTAAGAGAGCCCAGTAAGCTGCACAGTTTCGAGGATTCCTCGAATAAGGACTCTTCCCCAAGGTTGATACCTCTACAAAGACGTTTATTCCTCCCCCTCATATGCGTGACACCAACATCTCTTGGAGTCTGTAAGGCAGTGGCGCAGGATTTGTACAGGTAAAACTCAAGCCAAGTGCCCAGCACTGTGCATTTCAGGTATACCAATCTTACGCCTTCCTCTGCGCGGCCAGGTAGTGCCCAGTTCAAGACACCTGGCACCGTGGCTCGCCCACGAGAGCCGAACGATATATCTGTGCTCGTGCCACATCATTCCCCGAGCTAGCTTCTGGTGCAACGAGCGCTTGAAAAGCATTTGTCTCCAGATCCATTCTTGAAAAATCAAGGCCCGAACGCTCTCGAGATCTAATTGCAGGTATGGTATACCACTACCTCTCTACAGTCAGCCTGCTACACGAGCTCAGACGTTTTGACACGTGTCTGGTCGCTTCTGACGCCCTCCAGCTCTAGAGATTTATTCCTCTGACACCTACCCACGATGCATGGGACGGCGGGAGGAACGGCAACTGCCTCTTTTCAGATTCCGGGAGACGGGCGAGCACGCGCTTATATAAGCTGAAACACTTCGTGCTACTTTTGGGGGGGGGGGGGGCAGGCATTTTAGAACTTCCGTATTGATATCAAATGACTGGGTCTCTAAAACGTGGATATAGAAGGAAGGCGCCGGGTCCCGGAGCGCCCCAGTTGGATTGGGAAAAAACCCAGCGGCGCTAGGCCCTTCTTGACTGCAGTCTAGTGTCGAAGTCGTTTAGCGCATCTGAGGACCAGCCTGGTGGCAGTTTATGCAAAAGGCTGTGAAGTGGGTGCGTGCACAAGTGACCTGAGGAGGACAACGAACTGCGGGACGCATTTTCACGAGGAGCAACGGTCGCCTTCAAGAAAAGCGCACCGCTGAAAAATTCCCTGCAGTTAAAAAAATAAACACACCGCTTCAAAAGACTGGATAATCCCTTTCGCTTTCCGTCGTGCCTGGAAGAAATGCGGAAGGTATAGTTGTCGCCAGCACCGAGCTGCACTGCGTGACTTGTTCACTCGCCACAGCAGAAGCAGATAACGTCTTCTAGCCTCTGCTTTCCTTTTGTTGCAGGTTTGTTAGTGCCTATCGAGTGCGCTTATTGCTGCAACTGAAAGGAAGGCGACCAATAGCGGCACTTTGCTGGGGTGACGTCACTAAATTACGCAAGCAATGCAGACTCCCAGACTTTTAGTAATACAGAGAGCGTAAAATGTTTTGATTGATTGATTGATTGATTGATTGATTGATTGATTGATTGATTGATTGATTTATTGATTGATTGATTGATTGATTGATTGATTGATTGATTGATTGATTGATTGATTGATTGATTGATTGTGTGGTTTAACGCGCCGACACACTACACAGGCGATGAGGCGTGCCGAAGTGGAGGGCTCCGGATTAGTTTTGACCACCTGGGGATCTTTAACGTGTGCCGAAATCTCGCACACACGGGCGTTTTTGATTTTCGCCTTATCAGAAAAGCGGCCGCTGCGGCCGGGTATCGAACCCGCGTCCTTGTAAAATGTTTTGAGCGAGTTTCTAAGCTCTGTAAGGAGCGCCGAGCATTAATATTGAATCGCGCATTTCGTCACCACCAAACTGGACACGCTCCCGGGCCACGTTCTAAAACCATTTCGTATGTTCAAAATAGTGTTGCAAGGAATATTGAGGCTGTCTGGCAACATTGAGGTTAAATTTGTGGTCAAGCATTGGCTGACCGAGGGGGTTGGGGGTGGGGGAAGGAAGGAGTAGTGAGGGTTTCTTAAGGCATGGTAAAAGAAGAGGGGGAGGGGTTCTATCGCAACCCCCCTGGATCCCCCGGCGTGGATTGAGGATCACGATATGCAAATTAACAACCGTTGGTTCGGACCGAGAAGTAAAGGGACCCAAGTTTCAATTGTTTTTACTAGTGAGAGCGTGTTCACGTTCGATCATTCTATTTCAACGCCAGCCAGACCAGGGAGGAAGAGGGGGTCCTGGCCCCACGGGGGAGGACGATCCGCCAGCTGTACCGTTTAAGGCTACGCTCAAGCCGGCCCGGAAACATAATCTGCGTTAAACGAGCAACCCCAAAACACGTGTCTGTCGCGTCCCCGTCGCCCGCGGCGGCGCGCAGCTCACTAAGGCCGCAGCGATCAATCGGCGGGGAAGCCGTGGCGCGGGCCCAGGCCGCAGCACGTAACCGTTTCTGCAATACCCGAACGAGGAACTGTTGTCGGGTGCTCGAAACGCCGGTATGTATGTGCAGGAATGCATGCTTGATTTTATCCACGCCGGGTAAAATATTGGCAGCCGAGCGTGCGGACCAGGCCTTGCGTGGCAGCCTGCAACAACAACGCACGCGGGTAGAGGAAAAAATGGCATCGCAGCAGCGACCAGGCGGCGGATCCCCCGCCGCGGAGACACCTGCACATTCCATGCCAGTTGACAGCGTTGACGCGTCCCTTCGCATTTCGCCGCAGACGTTTGCTTCGTCGCTGCCGCCGCCCGGGCAGCGTTCGCCGGGTTGCGGCGCTTTCTTCTCTCGCTCGGAATGCTGCCGCTGCCCCCGGCTGCGAGGGAGAAGGGAAAGGCCGCACTACAAGCACTACAAACGCTGTCGACCGCTCACAGCAGCTACGCAAAAGTCGCAGAGCGTGGCAGCGTGTCTCGTCGCCACTGTTTGTCTGTGCGCGCGCGCGGGTGCGCCAAATGCACGTGTGTATGTGCGCGCGCTAGTAAGGAAAACAACAATAATTAACGAAATACACTGCCACGGGATCATACTCGGGGCTTTCCTTCTCGTCCGCCCTCATGTGCAGCCGACTATAAATCACGAGACTGGTTGTTTGTGGGCTAGAATCACCCTGCGCCGTTTCGCTGCGGCGCTGTGTATATTTCGTTCAGGAAACAGTTGAAATACCCGGGGGTCGATGAAGTGCAGACACGGATTCGAGGCCTGTAACAGTGCTTTCCGTCAATGAAGCTTTATTACTCCGTTGTAAAATGTTTTTCAAACACAGCAGAAAGCAGTGTGCGCGCTATTTCTAGCTCATCGGTGGTGCGAGTGGGTTCCGGGGGGTCGTACGTGCGTTGTTCTGAGTCAAATATATAGCGGCCCTACCTGCTTTTCGTTGTGCACGTGTATTTCTGCCCTATGGTTGTGCTGAAGCCGGAGTGTTTTCATTGTTTGGAGGGCAGCTCTCTTCGTAGCTTGGTAACAACACTGCGCCGTGATTTAACGGCCTCGTTTTTCTTCACTGCTGATGGGGGAACTTGTCGAAGATTTCTGCCTGGGCGTGTGCGTATGTTTCGGCGTGTGCATTTCCGCCCAGAATGAGCAGCGGGTGGAGTTGCCCCGCTCCTCGTGCGAAGCCTTTCGTAAGTGGAGATTTTTTTTCCCCCGCATGTATTGGCTTCGCCATACCCAGCACACGTTCAGTGTAGCCGGTCTAGGCTAAAAATTTATAGTGACGTTTTCAGTACGGTAATTCAAAACAGCGCTAACGCACAGGACAAAAAATACAACACACGGCGCTGCTTGTCTTTTCTTGCTCTGTTTTAAACGATTGTAATCATGAGCCAACTACCCCAAATCACCGCTTTAAATCACTGACGTTTCCCTTCGTGAACGTGGGTATGGCAAAAATCTCCTGCCAGTCTTGTCAGCTTGCCACTGGCTCGCACGGCACTCTGCCCTCGACCGACCGTGTGCACGAGATCGGCAGCTCGCTGTTCACGTGCCCAAGGCGTGACCTCGAAGCTCTCGTCTCCTGTTGCTTACGTGGGTGTCGCCCTGGAGGGCTAGAAAAATGCGTGGTGCAGGGCTTTTTAAAGCGAAGCTTTACTGCTCTCACTGACGGCGCCTGTAACATGAAAATGCCCTGCGGTAAAGCCAACTTTCTCTGACGATGGTAATGAATGATCGCGGGTGAAGTGAGGAAAAAAACGCTTCCCGTGCCGGGAATCAAACCTGAGTCCCTCGAGTTATGATGCCGGCGTCTATCCGATTGCTCCATTTCGGCATGTTTGAAACTCAGTCCAAACTCAGACGACAACCCGAGAATCCGTCAAACAGGGCCCGATTTTAATAAAGTGTGTCTCTCTCTCTCTCCGTCACGAAAAAGCTTCGCGTACAACCATCGCCGTCGTTAGACGGAGGGGTGCATGATTTTTTGCTTCGGAGTCACCTTCGCTTTGACCTTGGAAGAAGCCAGCCGCTCCTCCTTTCCCGCTTCGCCACGCGCAGCTTCCTACGTTCCCCGTCGCGTGCTCGCCCTCTCCACCTCCAGGCACCGTAATCTTGGGGCTTCGCTTCCTTTTCCTGGCTCGGAGGCCTCACACATAGTCTCGCCAGTTACTCAAACTAGGCCATTATGCTTGTGCGTAAACAAACCTCAAAGTGAGGAGCGGTATTAAACACGACAGTCAGTTATAACTAGCCGAGTCATTGATCCCGCGCTTCCATGCAAATCGGTATGACACACAGGTATATTTTTATGAAGAAGGAAATCACGATCCCACTACCGCATTCTCTTCTCCGTTGGAGCAGGATGCCCCCCATTCCACTTTTCTTCATACCACCTAGAAAAAAAAAAAAAAAACGCAGTTCCACTCAACGTGAAATCTGTCAAGTGCGGAGCAGTGATTCGCTAGAGGGGTTGTGGCGGCCTCTCTTGGCTAGTTTCAGTATCAGCCCGGCGTTGGTACCGAAAGTAGTCAAGACAGGGTGTCGCAGCCCCCGAAAATGCCTGTAAAGAGAAACTGGATTGAGTTTTCATTAATTTGGGGTGATTACTGCGTTAATTCGTGTTTTTTTCCCTGATTTTATGTTCCTGTGCACTTATTTGCGGCCTAGAAACGGCAGCCTCCGTGGCAACGGGGCAGCGCAAAGACCCCCCCCCCCCCCCCCCACACACACACACACACACACACACTTTGCGTACGAGGAACGTGTGCCTGTGTGGCCCAACGGGTTTGGCATCGGCTACGTAACGCGGGGGGCTTAGGTTCGATCCCGACCAGGGGAGGCGGTGATCTTTTCGAAGCCCCTGTTTGGGTGCGTTACGCATTACGCTACGCGTTAGTAGGGCGGCTAGATACCGTGACCCCAGACGAGCTACGACAAGCCGGGCCCGTAGGCAGTTGTCGAATGCTCTGCTGCACACCGAGCACAGTTAAAGTCGGCTTCACTACTGTATACACAGGCATGTATTGCTGGGCTAGGAAATTACATTTTCCGGCGCCATATAAGTAGCTTGATACCAAAGTAGAATGACCCTAGAGCCTTTTGTTGAGTGCCTCCGTGAGACCCCAGTATCACTATTACCCTCTCTAAAGTCGGCTGAACCACTCCACCCAGGTGCTTCGCGGAAGTCGTTTTAAGGAAAATACAAGAGGTGTTATGTGAAAGTATAGGGCCTTATTAAATGTCTCCATAAAACCGCATTTATACCTAGAAACGCTATATACTCAGACCCTTTGAAGTCGGCTTACTACTACACAGAAATGCTCGGCTTGGAAGTCATTTTCTAAGGGAAATACAAGGGGTCTTACATGAAGATATGAAGGCCCTAGAGCGTTATACTAAATGCCTCCATAAAAAGCCTTGTATACCTAAGTAGCGCTATAGACAAAGCTCCCTCAGAGTCGTCTTCACTACTTTACAAAAGTGCTTTGCTGAAAAGACTTTTTTCAGGGTGATATAAGGTGTTTGAGATCAAAGTGTAAAAGGCTAAGTGCATTTTATTAACACCATTTTCTTGTGTGGCGCAAGTGAGTCACATTAAGGATTACAGACGGACACATGGGTTTCCTCGCAGAGGACACATAGCAAGGCATTTAGTGCTACCTCCTAGTGCACGTGTTACAAGACGCGAGGTAACAGCGGGAGGTGTATGCCTAGCCCATTATTTAAAACTTCCTGAAGACCATGAGACTAGAAATATGTATCGACAAATCTACCTGTAGAATAAATTTGTGTTTTAGTTCTTAATGCAGCCAAAGACTTAGTACTTTATTATCTAGGGAGGACAACAAATGACATCTCCGCAATGACGGAACTGATACTCCCAAAGACCTCGCGCAAAGTCAACCGTATCACTCAGCAACAACCTGTCTAAACCTGACACCTTGACGGTGGAACCTCGTTTTCCCATTTGCGTCTAATACTGAAAATTGGTCGCGGATTCGATTCCCGAACACGGCTCCCGCTTTTCTGATGGAGGCGAAAAGCGAAAATGCCCGTGTCTTCGAGATTCCGGCGCACGTTAAAAATCCCCAAGTGGTCAAAATTAATCCGGAGCATTCCACTACGGCGTGCCTCATCGTCTGTGTAGCGTCGGCCCGTCAAACGCCATAATCAATCAATCAATATTTATTTATGACGCACAATAAAAGCAATTTTTACAGAAAAGCTGTATACCTCCACCACCCAACCGTTTCATCTCCGTGGCCGATCTCCCAAGGCGCCAAGGCCTCAGACGCCGAGCGCACGCGTTAGGCTAATCAGGCAAACAGCATAGAGCTCAGAATTCGTTTAAGAAAACCATAAAACAAGCATCGAACCCGCATTATGGATGACAAGGCGCCTGTGAACAATGGGACCTCCACCATGTATTCCTGGAAGAGATTACGTTTGCAGATTATCTTTGAAGGCTATGCAGGACTAGTGTCACTAAGTAGAGCAGTTCTTGCCCAAGAGGCCAAACGCATGCGTCAGGCTATAGTCAGGACGCAGCATTTGCCGCCAGAGAAGCCCAGCGTAGTGTCAGTAGATAAGGTATTAAAGTACCGCCACTGAGTCACGCAAATCAGCAACGGCGGCCATTTTGGCGTTTATCAGTGTTGCTAGATTGCCGCATCTACGGCCTCATCGTTAACTTCGACCGGGTCGTTTGTTAACAACACTACCGAAGATGCAGCAGAAACGCATCTTTGGACAAATTTCTGCTGCTGAAATGCTGTTGCACGTGTTATCTTTGATTCGCACTCCAAACTACGTCAGTGGCACGCAGCCGCAGAGCAGGGAGGACAAGCTGAGCCTACCAGAGTTGACCGACTAAAACGCATAAACAGCATAAACAACAAAATGGCGGCGCCCATGAACCATCGCAGTGTAAACAGATGCCACGTAATGTGAACTGACCAATGGTCGTGGTGGCGGCACGGAACAATAGGAGAAAAGAGAGCCGATACTCTGTACCCTTATCTAGTGACGCTAGACGAGCGTAAGAGACAAGCCCGCCGAGACGACGAGAAACATTTCATATCCTCCTCCATCACCATTTGGAGTGGTTTACAACAGCTTTGCTGGACATCCACTTTCGCGCGTTGGCGCCCAGGCTTTTTTTTTTTTTTTCGTCTAGATTCCGATTGATGAATACGCGTCGTAAAGAATCCTGCTTTCCAAAATATTTATTCATTTCATAGCTGGACTTTTTCAAAGCCCTACAACCGCACTTATTACCGAAAGATCAATTTCACGCGAGAAGTGAGCCGTGTGTAGGTATCACCATTCGAGTGTGCGGATGAGCGAATGGATAAGGGCACTAAACAAAGCCGTGGCCTGTACGCGGGGAGGCGCAAATTAGCATAGGTCGCTTGTCGGGCGAGACAGCGATCTCTGGCATGCTTGGACGAGCGGGGAGGCCCGACGATACTCCGAAAGTCATCGAGGATTTCCAGCCTATCCATTGTCTCTCCGCCGGGTTTATTTCTGGGTTCGCGCGCACAAGCGATCGCCTTTGTCTTCCACGTGGGCTGGACGGAATGCCTGCGACCGGCCGCGGTGTTTACGCAAGTCATTAGGAACGGGGTAATGACGGATAGAAATCGCCGCTAAATTCGTCTGCCCGCCCAGCCGGGCACGCTTTCCTCGGCCGTCTTTGCGGCGCAGTGGTCTTTGATCCGTGAATCCGTGGCGGCTCCTGCGCAGCCCCGCCGGAATAACCTGCTCTCAGCCTCCCCGGAACCCCCCCCCCCCCCCTCCACCCCCCCCCCCCCTCGCCCTCCCGGCTCGGAGCTATCCGCCTTACAAGTCTTTCCGAGAAATGTGGCACCGGCAGATCTATTGGGACGAACAAATCTAAGGTGTGCTGTACGGCTCCCCTGGCTCTCTCGAACCCGAAGAAAAAGGTTGGATTAGCCGATCGTATCGGCGGAGTCCATTTAGTTCCCCCATTTTTCCTCTCTAATCGCGCGGCCAATGCGTGAGCGCGCCAGAAGGCGACGAGAGAAGATCGCCGATCTTGCACCCGATTCGGAAGCCTTTTTCTTCTCTTCTCTTGCCGCTATATGTATTTCCTTCTCTCTTCCTCCCGGCCGCCAGAGACACGAAAGCGACCAGGTTCGCCTTGAATAATATTGCACAAACAGCCGTTACGGCTTGCGTATGCCGCTTGCGGCAAGCTTATGATAAAGACGGCAGCGGAGGGATTTAGTGTTGTGTTTCGAAACTGATAATAGCCTCACAGCTTCCCGTGTACTGTTGATCCTGTGGCGCTCCCGAATGCCTACTAGTGAGGTCGGGAAAGGGGAAGGCGAGGGGGCCGACGAGAAGACGCTTGCAGCGTGTGCTCCGGTAGATGCATCTCAGGTGATCTGGCGAACGCGAAATCTGCGCACGACAAAACGAAAATAGCGCAGCGGGCGCCCGATTTAATGCTACCGCGCACGATGCAATGTGCGAGCAACCGAGACACGGTGCGAGGGCAACCATTGCGTGTGTAGAGGTTTTAGGGACAAATTCCATGACCAGCAGCACTACGGAGTCCCCAGCGGAGTAGGACATCGTGGTAATAACAATGTCGGAACACATGAGATCCCTTGTGGCCGCCTCGGATAGCGCGCACCCGGTACTCGAGTGGAGTCTATGACGCTGTGCGCAGCCAAAGGGGCCATGCTTTTACACCTGCCTTCGTGTGTAAATGGAAACGTGAAAGCGTCAAAGTGACGGCGGCGACCCTCACGGAGCTTTTACGTCATATTATTTATATTTTCGTAATGGCTAGCTCGCAAACTCTCGTGCGCCTCAACATCTTATCCCCCCTCCCCACTCTTTTTTTAGGTTTGTTGGTAGACAACAACTATAACAAAAAAAATATTTTAAGGCATGAGTGGGAACAGCGCAGACAGGACACACACAAAAAACGATGTGATACGTATTTGTGAACGATAACAATATCTGTTCTTAAATAAGAAAGATGAAGTTCAGCTATAAGCTATAAGCTGCAGAACCACCGAGGCGCTTTCTTAGCTGTACCAAATGTATCAACAGCACCCATTGCATATCTACCAATTTGTAACCATATGGTTTGTCGTTCAAAAATGGATAGATCTTAAGCTTCTGCGTAATTTGAGGAAGGCGTAGCCATCGTTATGCCAAATCTTATTTATCCTCTTTAAAGTGATGCTGCTAATTTCTGCGTGAATATAGCTCTAGATGCCTAATTTTCAAATTAAAATGAATATTTTCCGCACACATCAAAACTTCCGCGAATGAAAATCAACAAAATAAAATTAGGGAAACAGGCTGCGTTTGGCTCGTCATAAATTTATCACAGACAAATTTGACCCAAGAAACGACATTCGGCATATATAAATAAGGCAGCTTTCTCACAGTTCCGTCGAAAAGCTGACTGAGTTCTGCTGTTGCGCGTTCTTTCTCGTGCCACGGATAAATACCACACGACAGGCCGAATGGGCCAGTAAGCTGCTAAGGGCTGCATCGTCAGCAATCGGATTCGCGCCCTTGATTTTTGAGGCAATAACCCAGACTTCGCCATGGGTCCTGCTTCTTCTGTGGCAGTATACGGACAGAACGAACAAAGTTTACAGGTCAAAAGATGGCGACACGGCCAGGTGTGGGGATGGGGTGCGGTGAGGATAAGCGTTTAGCACATGGCACTCTAATGGATGCCTCCTATGGAACAGGTGGGACGATTCACGAAGCCTAACATACAATTTGACTCACAAGCGTGACTTACGTTGTGGTGGTGGAGGCGACACTTTTTAGTAATTTGAACCTAATGAAGTGGGAGTTGTCCCTCATTCCAGCAGACAATGTTGGAACTTTTGACAAAGACGAGGATGAATCAGGCACGAGCTCAACATTCGCATGGGCGATAAACAATATTTGCGTTGAATTTTTTTTAAATAGCGGAACCCTTACCCCGCTTGACGAGAAAAGACGTCCAAGCTATCTAGGGCCCAGAAGAGTAAGCAGCGTTCGACTAGCTAAGCACGGCCGTTGACATGAAATCGCACGCAGATGCAACTATATATCGGCTTGGGATCGGTGCTTGTGCAGGGGTGAGATCGTGTGGATAACATGTAGTGCTATAGCTTATACGAAGCCATACACTCACGAGATGGGGTATACTTAACAACGGAGAAATGATGCTTAGCTGTCGTGCGGCGGCGACCGAATTTCATCCATATTTACACGGGCAGCATTCTAAAGTGGCGGCCCATCATCGCCCACTCTATTGGTTGCCAATGACCCCTCCGGGCACCACACGCGCAGGAGCCCAAGACTGCAGACGTTTGACGTGATAACCGCACACAAACCGGGTCGCGAACGCAGCGACGCTGACTGCCTCCCACGCAACCCGGCTAATCGGAACTCAGTGGGTGCAGACGGTGACGAGAGCTTCCTGGGTGCCCCTGTGCCATCGGCTCTTGCTCAAGAACAGCGAGGTGACATAGAACTTCGTCCTATTATCGATCATCTCTAAGGCCGAAACTCTCGAGTGTCATTATTTTTGTCACCCAGACTTACACCGTTTTGTCTTTTCAACAAAATCCTGCACAAGAAAAAAAAATTGAAGAAATTGTGCCCAAGCACTTCGTGAAGAAATCCTTCACGCCTGGCACGGCGGGCCCTCGTCCAGATATCTGGACTTGTTCTGTAGTACATTGGCACGCATACTCTGCAGGGATTGCTGGCTGAAATCAACTGAAAACGTAAAAAAATGGACGCCATATCACCGTCCGAAAGTGGATTTCCAGCGAAGCTGTTGTAAACCACTACACCTCCTGATGGGGGAGGGTATGTAATGTTCCTCGTTGTCTCAGTGCGTTTGACTCTTGCACTCTGCTTCTCTGGCGGCAAACGCTAGGTCCTGATGCATGCGCTCGGCGTCTTGGGCGAGAACTGCTGGGTCCTGTCTAGTCTGAAGCATGCGCTAGCCCTCGAAGGACTTCAACCTCCGTTTCCTTTCGAGAGCAGCTGCGAACCTAGTCTTTACCAAAACGCATGGGGGGGATGCTCCCATTGATGCTTGTTTTGTGCTTTTTCTTTACACGAATTCTGAGCTCTACGCTGCCGGCCTGATTAGCCTGACGCATGCACTCGGTGTCTTGGGCGAGAACTGCTGGATCCTACCTGGGGTTTTTGTTTACGGCACAAAATTTTGCGACCAACTAGAAGGCCAATAGCTTCGTTGTACAACGGTATAATCGTACTTTTCGTGACTGCCAGATGCACTAGACGCCATCGGCAATGTCCTCTGGATTTTTGCAGCCAATCGATCACCTGAACTCACCTTTTCAAGAAACGAGCATGAATCCCTTGGCTCTTTTTTCTTTGTTCTCTTCTGGCAATAGATGGTTGTCAAACTCGCTATTACGAGACGAATGCTTTGCCGCAAAGGTTGCGTGGTTCATCATTGAGAACATGGTGTTTAGCCCTATTATAAGTGACGAGGAACGGCCTTCACAGCACAACTAACAAACGATGTCTTCTAACTCATTTGAACCAGCGCTCACCAACCCCAGGTGAACGGGATCGCGGATGAATTAAACGCAACGATAGTGGAACGGTTTCGATGTACATTGACGTGGACCACCGGAAGTGAGGTATGGCAGAACCCCATAAGTAACCTTCGCATGTAAAATCACGGCTAAAGAAAATACGCGCTTCTCCTCTTTTCGCTAGTGGATGGTTGTAGGTGATCCCAATGCTTGACCCGGTGCTCCTGCCTGACGAGTATGCCAACGCCACTAAAGACGTTCAAGAAACCGCGCCAGCTTGCGCGAAAGTTCTTTAGGCATTTACATGCCCCTGATGCTCTGCGCCGTGCTACAAAGCCCAACTCAGAGAAGTATGCTACTGGCTAGGAGAAAAAGCGTGGCTGTCGACCGCGATTCATTGGCGAGTCACTCAGAGAAGCTATCTCGACGCTATCTTCGGCCCCTACGAAGTCCACGAAGAAACACTGCGCTCGGACGACCACACAGGTTGATGTCGTTAATGCCACTCGGATAAAGCTTTATCACACCGTTTGAAATTCCCCATTGGCCACTGTGTGCTGTAGAATCATGTTTTATTTGTCCCATTTTAACGTTCCTTATTCCACCCCCCCCCCTCATTTTTTTAGACCACTGTTAAACTCATCGGTTGGACGCCTTCCAGCGGAGGGGGTGACGCCGTCGCGTTCTCTTGTTTAAAAGGATTGTATGAGGTCATTTTCTGGTTGTAATCTCGCCGTTTTTGTATGTGGCTCAGTACCCACAATCGGGACAGGATAGAAGAGAACGTACAGTAGCGGGATTAGCGTTCTGTTCTGATCTGGGATAGTTGATCATCGAGGCTAGCTGTGTTGCCTCTTTAGCTCCCTCCTGGCACAGTTTCAAAACCTTGTGGTACTGGTGTCCTAGCACGCGGGGCGGATCCCGCGAACGACCCCGAGTTCCCGGAAAAGCACACCTTTCCTGGGAGTCCCGTCCTAAAGGTCTGATCATTGCCAGGTCCAACCGCGCCCTAGCTGAGCTCCCTGTTACCCTCCATGTGGTGGTGGTGGTGGTGCCAGAAGATATGGCTCATATCCACTCAGGGGGATTGGCCAGGAAAGGCGCGCTCACCAAGAGAAATTAGATCGTAATTAAAGAAACACATTTAAGGAATGAAATTTAGACGCTTAGGGGGAAATATAAACAGAAAAAAAAGCTTCCCAAACATGAGACGAGTACCAGGAAGTGTTGAAAGCGAAATAAAATAAAAACTTCGAAAAAAAAAATTAATGGAAAGAAAACATGAAAAGTATGTAGAGAAATAAAACAAGAAGGGAAATTGGTGAAGGAGAGGCAGTGGGCGGGAAGGCACTGATAGGAGTGATCAGACACGCCGGGATATTTTTGAGGGAAGCCCGGCATGGCCTGGGGCTAGCACGGGAGACGGCCAGATTCCGAGATGAATAAGTGTACGGCGGAGCAAAGATCTGCACGGCTAAAACCCAGCGCCTTCGCCCCGAACGATAAGATTAGAGGAACAGACAGTGGGAGGGCCAATTGGTTAAACCTGTTTTCCAAGTATCTTTTGCGTATGGAGGAGTACCGTCGGCAGGAGAGGAAAAAAATGTTCAGCCGTCTGTAATTCGTTACAAAATGCACAGAGTGGTGAAGGGGCCAGATTGCAGCGGTACAAGTAATAATTTAAATTTGATACACCACACCGAAAGCTGGTGAGGGTAACTTCACAAGCTCGTGACTGACTAATGCTGCACTTCCATTAGTGCCGGAGGTGCTCGAGGTCGGAACTTGCGTACGCAGATTCAGCCAAGCATTTTAGCAGGCCTAATCTTCGAAAGAGTGCCGAGGTGACAAAATGTATGTGCGGTAGAACCTCCACCAGCGGGTCATCCAATGCAATGCCCGCCAGAGCGTCTGCCGACCGTTGAGCCAGATGCCTGCGTGGTCAGGCACCCACACCAAACGAAGTTTTTGTAAAGACGGAGGCAGTAATACCAAAGGGCTCGACGTAGGGGAGAAAAAGGATCTGTAAGAATCAGAAAAAGGATCTGTAAGCACAATTCGGTGTTGTGTAGCAGAATCTAGCTTTCTAAGAGCCAGAACAATCACTAAATATTCAGCATGAAAAGATGTAGTAAAGTCAGGCAATCGGAGGGGAAAGGCCCTATCGAAACCGGGAGAAAAAATTCCCACTCCTGCCTTCTCATTCCGGACGGAGGCGTTGGTTGCAATAATTACATGGGAGGGGAAACCGGTAAGGTGATCCTGCAAAAGGCCTGATAAGAGACTCAATGGGAGTAATTTAGCATTCGTGGGAAAAATTTCATTAAAGGCTACCTCTAAAGATGATACTGAATGATTAGGAACAGGGACAGACAAAAGGGCCACATGTAAGGGGTCTAGTAAGGACTATACAAATATAACCTGCGGGCGTTTGAACCGGGGCCATGGACTGCTGAAAAACAACGAAGACCGCGTTACGAATGCAGTTTGCGGTCTGGATATGGGCCACGCCATTACTCTTATGAATGCGTCAACAGTGAGGGCATGCATGCGGGAAACTAATGGGGGAATTAGGGATTCCATATACAAAATGTTGATCGGTACATATCGGGGAAGACCCAGGCACAGTCTCAGGGCTTGCCGTTCCAGCATTTCGAGCGGCGGAAGTTTGTACTGAGGGCTTCCTGAAAAGAGCACACAACCAAATTCTAGGATTGGGCGGACGTACATTCGGTAGATAATTAATAAAGTGTCGCGGCGCATACCAAATCTCTTATTACTTAAGCTTCTCAAAACAGAGACAGACCGCGCTCCTTTGGTAGTAATATAATCAATGTGGGGGCGCCAATTCAGATTGTTCTCGTATATTATTCCCAGGTATTTTAAGGAATCCACCTGGGGAATGGTTTGTTGGCAGTAGCTGAGAGAAAAGGAGACTGGGCCACCAGCCGGAAAAACAAGAAGAGCCCATTTGTGCACATTTAGGGTCAAGCAAAGGCCATCCAGGCAAGTCTCTAAGGCGCATAAATAGGTCTGCAGACGTATGTACAACAAGTGGATGTCTTTGCCTGACGCGAAAGAAGCCATGTCGTCAGCGTAAACGTACACCTGGACGTCTCGACTTATAGGTATAGAGCTCATCAAAATATTAAAAAGCACGGGAGACAAAACACAGTCCAGGGAAACACCTCGGGTTTGAGTGTATACTGGAGAGGAGAGGCCCTGCTGAGAACAAAAGAATTTTCTACTTGACAGAGAATTACCGATCCATGAGATGATGTAGTTTTGGAAAGGAAAACGCTTAAGCGCGTTAAAAAGAATTATATACTCAACGCTGTCGTAAGCTTTAGCGACATCCAAGGTGACTAGCACTGCAACTTCTTTCCGTGAGCGTGCCTATTGAATGCGGCTCTTCATATCAATATGAGCAGACCATATTGAACAGCCCTGCCTGAAACCTACCTGTTTGGGGCTCAAGATGTTTTCGCATTCCGAGATATTTTCAATTCCACTGAGTAAAATTCTTTCTACATGTTCTAATCCGCTCGTGCCACTGTAGACATCTTCTTCGCCGCCCGGCACACGGTGGTGTGGATGGCCACAACGGTGGATGGACCACAAATGCTTCCTTTTCATTTACTCGTTAAAGTATAGACATATCAGGTCGCATTTTAGGTCATACCTTCAACCATTCACTACCCATCTTATCATAACCGTCCCCTTAAAAAGCACCGTACCTGTATTCAAAGCCGGTGATCGCTCTGACGCATCGCGCCGCCGCCCAATATAGGTGCTCAATATGACCAATAACATTTTTTAAGACTGCTTCCCTGTAAAATAGACCAATTCCTGAAAAACATCAATATCTTTGCAGCGGCATGCAAGGTTTCTGGCTTAGTTTTTTAGCTTCCATGCTCGTTGACGCCAAAACTCAACTCCTCTTGAAAAAATACATTAATTTCTGTCGTTCTTCTTCATATCCAGAAGCAATTTGACACTATCGACAACTGCATTCTCAAAAAAAAAAAAAAAAAAAAAACTGTGGTTGATTTCTCTGTCATAGGAGTCAGCAAAGCACGAAAGTGAAATTTGCAGTGATAGATGAGCATGATCTGCGGGTCGGCGGCTGTCTTGTGAGTGTGCTTGGCGAGCGACGTCCTGCTGGCGGGCCGCTTCGGAAAAGGTGTACTGGCGTCATTTCCGGGACGGATATGACGTTAGTGAAATCTTGGGTATCGCGGCATAAAACACTTTCGTGTTAAAATATAAAACCTGAAAACGAACAACCCAAAGTATAACGTACACCCGCCCAATTTTTTACCAATATCACGGGAGCGTCGACCGTTCCGTCGATCAGCGCCGTATGATGGGGTGATACGACAAACTCGGAGAGAGTAACCGCATGCGCATTAAGCAAAGGCCGCTGCTGTCGTATTCTGCTAGGCTGTTTCAAGAGCAGACAGCCACCCCCGATTTTTTTATTCGCTTATCACACTACCCTCCAAACCGCCGGTAACGGGGTGAAGAGGGCAAGTGAAAGCGAGTGGTAACAGCAGTACGGGGTGGCTGTCTGCTTTTGGAACAGCCTAGCAGACGACAGAAGCAACGGCCTTCGCTTAGTGCGCATGCGGTTACTCTCGCCGAGTTTGTCGTATCACCCCATCATACGGCGCTGGTCGGCGGAACGGTCGACACTCCCATGATATTGGTAAAAAATTGGGCGGGAGTACTCTTTAGTACTAAAGGATGCTTCCCCGCAAGAAGGCCCTGTGTGCAGGGGTGCACCCTTTACAGGCCGCTTGCTTAGTTGTACTGGCGTCCCTTCCGTGATGGATATGACGTCAGTGAAATCTTCGTGAGTCCCGGAATGAAACACTTTTGTGTTAAAAAACGATGGTTTCGGTACAATAGCCTTGAACTCTTCTAGAGTTACATCAGTCACCGCTGCAAGGTTGTCGACATAAGCGCGACACGTCTTCTAAAAGAACGACACGTGCTCGATATTGGTTCTTGGACGTTTATTTTATATTGCATTATGTATTGTCACACAGTGAAGAACGAAGCAAGGTTATTGTAGAAATTAAAGTTATTGTATGGAACCTGTGCTGCGCTATAAACACGAAAAAAACCCAAGCTGCGAAGTCAATGAAGTAACATGAATAGTCGAACGTCGGCAAATTTAATGCCGCGGCGTTTTCCTTGCGGGCATTTATCTCTCAGCAATCTTTCGGAACCATGGAATAATCTCCAGAACACTGTCGATCAAAGAAAAACAGTGTAGGGTAGTGAATACAGGGTGAAACCCTTTCCCTATTAAACAAGATTACCCGGCGGAGTACACGACAAAAAGAGCAAACTCGCGCTCAGCTCGAAACACAGGGTAGCATAGCCGGGCGCAGCCAGGCGCTGGTAACATAAACAAGGCATGTTCGCGGCAATATAATAAAGAGAAGCTTTCAGACTCTCACTGATGTCGTCTGTAGTCCAACTAAAATGCACTGCAGGAAAGGCAACTTTGTCCGACGACGATGATGATCATGGTTGAAGCGAAGCAAAATTAAAACGCTTCGCGTGGTCGGAATCGAACCTCGGTGCCTCGCTTTGTGGAGCCGCCGCCTATCCGATTGCGCCATTCCAGCCGGGTCGAAGCAGCTTCGATTCGGAGAAGGATGCATGGACGTGCAAAAGTAGAAAATGCACCCATCCGCCTTACGAGGGTAACGACAACGATGGTTGAACGCTAGGGAAAGCCATGGAACGCCTGTATCAGGGAAGAAGCACTAGAGAGCACCATCGCAGTGCAGTAAACCGGCCCGGTAAGAAACAGGCGTTCGCATAAAGAGAGCACAGTTTTACGTCATACTCTCGACCAATAGGATCCGCTCGCTTCTGGGTTGGTTCGTTTGGTGCTGGGCTTGATTTTGGAAAGCTTCGTGTCCCCCCGTCATTGTAGCTTGGACAGATAGTCGATTTTTATTTTATATAAAGAATGGCTCCTAATTTTTATCTGATTTTTATACCCCTCCTCCACTTGCTTTCCCACCTCCCTTTCATTTCCGCTCTTTACGTGCCATTTCATATTCCGCTCGACAAAATAACGAGAAAAAAAATGCCTGCCGCTTACTATACGCCCTATAATGCGAAATTTGAGGACTGCAGTCTTCTCGGTCACGCGCGTAGCTGCTGCGTCTCAGGAAGTGATCGCGTGATGAGCGAACGCATGGAGGCGCGCTGTACCCTGCCGTTATCTCGCAGCACGTGCCCGCCGCCAAGTATGTTGTTGTAAATCGGGTTTGAACTTCCCGCGCAAATGCAGTGATTTTTAGGTTCTATGTCGGCGGAACGGACTGCGTCCCAGGAAGTTATCGCAGTCTCCGTCTCGGGAAGGGACCGTGAACTGCGTTTCAGTTGGTGAACGCGACATCGTCGAGCTCATGACGGCACGCGCTGCTATGTCGTCATGTCGCAGCGCGTCACCACCGTTCACCATGCTTCACTGTCTCCTCCTCACACTTTTGCCATGCGTCACCGCCGATTAGCGTCGCGCACCACCTCGGCATACCGCAATCCATCTCACACTTTCGCCACACTTTCCTCCTCCTTTTTCTTTCTCTCTTCGGTTCTCCCTTCGGTTCTCCGTTCGTTTTCTCGGTAACGAGGCCAACGCCGCCGTTAAACTACAGTAGCGGGCACCAAAGTTCTGTGCACTAAAATTATAAGCCATTCCACTCGGTGAAGGTGGATGACCAGCGAAGCTGTATAAAATACACATCGCGCCCGAGGACGCGGGTTTGGTTCCCGGCCGCGGCGGCTGCTTTTCTGATGGAGGCGAAAAGCGAAAACGCCCGTGTGTTCGAGTTTTCGGATCACGTTGAAGATCCCTAGGTGGTCAAAATTAATCCGAAGCCCCCCAATCCGGCGCACCTGATCGCCTGTGTAGCGTCGGAGAATTAAACCCCATAATCAAAATACACATCGCACACGTGGTTAGAGAATGTACACGTATTTATTTTTCTCATCATTTGGTGATGGTAGTGCCTATAGCTTTGTGATTACTCAATTAAACTTGGGAGGGCTCGAGTTTTATCCTCGCAGACAAACATGAGGCTGTCCGTTTGTCTCCCGTAGAAGCCCATGTATTGACCGCAGGCGGAAATTCCACAACATTTGAAACTTCACTGGGAACTAGCTAACCACACAAAGTAAATGGAATTCGGCGTAATGACACAGTCGTGTTAGCGAACCATTGTCACAGGTTTGTTTTGGGAAAAGTTTAGGGAAAGAGTTATGTGCGTTTTCTGGTGGGAATTCGTGGTAAAGCGTGCTTTTTTGCAAGGCGTTCTTGCACACGCAGAACAAAAATTCACGGTACCCTAGCCTAGGCCCGTTCCGAACTCTAACCACTTGATCATGCAGCGTCAATTAAAGAAATACTTTTTTGACACATTTGGGGCGTGTGCCGCGCTCGAGCCCAAGCTCCGAGCTCCTTGCGTTAGAAAATCGAAAATTTCAGTGTGTTCTATAACTGCGCGATCGCCATTAAAATGACAGGCCTTTTGAAACATGATACGCACCCTTGAAGCTCTCTACAGTCAGAACAATCGATGAAGGTAATGCTGCCTAATGGCACCTCCTTCCTTAAAGAGAGGGCGAGTCTGTTTTTGTTGACAGACCGGAAGAATACACGAAACCCTAGCCATCTACAGCCTATCTGTAGAAAAAGCACTAAAGGCTAACAGCTTCTTTTTAAATGAAATGTCGAACTATCACACATTTGTTACTAGTCCATGGGAAATCAATTCCCTGTCAACCTAAAAAGAAACGTGGTATTTTATTCACAACATAATCTCATACGTTTAATAAGTATGCAAAAAAAGGAACGAACTTCATGGTAGTCAAGATTTTTATTTGACGGGGCCTTGAGGGTTCTTCTCAGTCCAGAATTCCTTGGTAGATCGCCGCCAGCCGAGCCCTCTTGACCAGCCGAAGCTAGCCGTGGGGATCTGAGCTGGTCAGAATGCTCTACCACTGCCCGTGGTGGAGTGGGTATGGGAGTAACGGAAACAGTAAGTGAGAATTCCCAAATCATGTGGCAGAGTGTTCAGGGTTGGGTGGATGGCAGGGTGGGTATACCGTGCAGGAGGGTGGCGGGGGGTAGCTGTTGCTGAATGCGGTGATACGCCGTAACCTCCTCCTGGGTGAGTTTGTCGTGGATAAGTGGTATAGGGTATGCCGTGTAAGGCGATATTACTGTAGATTAGAGTTCCCCGGCTGTATGACGTCACTTCTTCGTTTCACTGCACGGGTGCCCGATAGCCATGGGTACAGGGTGAGTTTACTGAAGTGACACCATGCGACTTTAAAAATTGTGGCTCCGAAGTCGTTCATGAATGCAAGATGCCAGATTCCCGGTCCTTACGTTGCTCAATAAGGTACGACCACTTACGTTGAAGCCGAATTTTCTTGTTCTTATAGCTCGAAATATCGTTTCAGGTCTAGCCCTTGTGCGCTTTCGCGTCTTGATGCGCAGAATGATTTCTAGCGTCCCCAAGTTAGCGCTACTTCTTTGTATTACACGTGCTTGGGCAGAGGCTTAAATTGATCATGTTCCTCGACTTCATTGCCACCCCATTATTCGACTTGTATACTTCAGATGGTTCGTCTTTTTTAGATGCGAAGCATCTCATGCTCGGGGCTGTGTCCCTCCCTCCCTCATCGTCGTTGTCCGCCATCCGCACTCTACTGCGCATGCGTATCTCTTCAACCCAGTCAGCTTTTGGGCTGACGTCAGCGCAGTCCACTATAAAAAGAAATAGTTAGGCGGCGCCCGGTTTCGATCCCACGACTCTCTGGCCGCAACGGGAGGTACGTGGTGCTATACAAACCGAGACGGGAGCATGCGCTACGAACGCGCCTTATGTCCTTCACTCATTCAAACTACGCCAAGGAGCTACTGATACAACGAAGGCACGCGAAGATGAACGTCACCGGAAACGACGAACTGAAAACTAATGGGAACTTCAGTCGAGCCCATGGCTGCTTCGCATACTACTCAGGGTTCCCCTACGGGAAGATGGGGTAATTTTTAATGTGTGCGAATTCGCCATGAAGGAAACTCCTACACCAGACAAAGGCCCATAAATTATGTCCGGGTGGTCTAAATTAATCCGCAGCCCCCTACTACGTCAGCACGCCTCATAGCCCAGGTGTACATCTATAGCTTGGCGCGTAACTCCATCCCCTCCTTCCTATTTTTTTCACCAGACAAAGACCATAATTATATTTCACATCCCGAAATGCTGCTTGTCCATGCTTCTGTATGTCCTACCTGCGCTCCGTAACTTTTGGATAGCTGCACTGGTTACTTACATCTACATATGTAAGATGGCAATATTGATACTATTCTGCAACTGAGTGATCTCATTAACACTTATCTGATTCTCTTTACAGATGACGACCGCGAGGAAAAGCAGCGGAAAGAGGTTTGTGGCCGAGTCGGTGCATCGGGGGATGCGCCGTGTTGGTGATCGCCAGTCGCCGAAAGTAGGAGCTGCATGAGAAAAAAGTGCTGGATTATTCGCATGTTGTCGCGGTTGCCGCTGCCTTTCCCACTGCCTTTGCCGCTGCCTTTCCTATTTCTCGCGGGCTTACCCCGCGAGAAATAAAAGGGCCCCGGATTGTTCTCCCCGGTTGGATGGAGAGTAACTGCGCTTTAAGCTCGTGCTCCTACGGGGTCGTATCGAACACCTCGTTCCTCCCTTGCACCGGTCTGAAATACGGGGAGTTTCTCCACGAATTAAAAGGAGCGGAGAGCTTTACAAGCCCAGACACGGGGGACGAAGACGAAATCGGGCTGTTGTGCATTGCAGTGGCGCCCGAAGCGCGCCGTGTCGGACTTCAGCAGTGTATTCTCTGGAGGACTTCTCGAGGGAACCTCGAAGTCCCCCCTGTTTACACTATCGCAGCTTTGCTGGGGAACTTGTTCGCCGCTTATATGCACGCCCGGCTTTCCGGGCGATGAGCGCGTGAACTGCGGAGGCGCGAAATAGTTGCGGAGCGGTGCTGCGGTGGTTATGTGATTTTCCAATTTGGCGCGGGTCTGCAGGTGCGGCTATGAGACTTGCTTTGTTGCGGTACACCCACTGAAATAGGGAACGGGAAAAATTACAAGAATAAGTTTTATGCCTTTCTAAAGGCTCGGACCATTGCCCGAATTTTCATTGCTTCTCACTGCCCTGCAAAAAGGGAACTATAATAAAAAGCTCTCGGAGCTCTTTCGACAAAGCAATCATAAATGTATCCGAGATATTAATCTTGGTGCTGTGCAACCGCAAAACCATTTCAGTAAATCAAGGACGTATTCTAGAAAGAGGTAAGAAAACCTCTTGAAAGCATCCTTGTACTTACCTGTTAACATTAAACCACGATTACATACTTGGAGGTGATTTTAACATGCCGGAAGTTCAGTGGTTAGATCAAAAATGCATTCCCACCGGCTCGTGTGCGCTGTATGCTAGTTTCCACGAGTTGATACAAGCAAACGATCTTTTCCTATTTGTAACCGAACCTACAAGGAAAGGAAAAGACCGCGCTTCCGTTTTATATTTGCTCTTCGCAAATAGGCCTTCACTGATCCGAAATATTGTAGTCGTCCCTGGAATTGTGATAATGACTGCGTCCTTGCCTATTTACCACCAATCAGATTCAAAGCTGTGCACAATAAGCCACGTAAAGTTTTCTTTTATAATAAAGGAGATTATATCTCCTTATCTAGCGAACTTGCATCCTTTGTACCGGAGTTTATTGAAATGAGCCAATGCTCTGATTGCAACACTTTATGGGAAGCTTTCAAGAACAAATTACAGCAATTAATAGAAGAATGTGTTCCTAGCAAACTAATCTCCCGCAAAAAGCGTGCCGACAAGCCGTGGGTGTCCCGTGGCATACGTTTGCTTATCAACAAAAAGCGCCGTCTTTTGCAAACGTATAGGAAAAAGAAAGAACAGAGCGTAATGGATGCCGTAAGGATCCTCGGCAAAGACATAAAAACCCAGAACAAAGTTGCTAAAGACAAGTATTTCTGCTCTTTGGGAACTAAGTTAAAGGAAAATCCCAAAGAAATGTATAAATTTTTGAAATCCCATGGCAAGAAACATACAGGAATATCCCGTCTTCACGCCAACGGCACAACTGTTTTTGAAGATCATGAAAAGGCTTCAATCATTACTTTCAGTCTGTTTTCTCTCCAACTTATTGTAAAAACGTTCCGAGTGTCTCAGAACAAATAAATGACCAAATGGATCCCGTCATTGTGACCTATAATGGTGCACTTAAACTACTCCAGAACGTTGAAGTTAATTCTTCTCGTGGACCTGACGGCATACCCACTTACGTCCTTCATGCCTGCTGTGAGACCATTGCCCACTTTCTCGCTACTTGGTTTTCCAAGTCGATGGCTATACTGGTGACTTGCCTGAGGATTGGAAAATCGCTAACGTTGCGCCCATTCACATTCACAAAAGTGGCCCGAAAAGCAATCCTGAAAACTATAGGCCCATATCCCTCACTAGTGTCTGTTGTAAAATCCTAGAACATATAATATATAGCGCCATAATGAAACACCTGGAATCTAATAGATATTTTACGAACAGCCAACACGGCTTTCGGGAAGGTTTTGACCTGAAAGAACAGACAGGCTGTGTATTTTTGGATTTTAAAAAAGTATTTGATTCCGTCCCGCACGCGCTGCTACTCCATAAGTTGTCTTTTCTTGGCCTACATCATGACGTAGTCCAGTGGATCAGAGGTTATTTGCATAATCGCACCCAATGTGTCCTGATAAACGGCTGTAAATCAGGTGGTGTGAGTGTTAGTTCTGGTGTTCCGCAGGGGTCTGTTTTAGGGCCCCTGCTTTTCCTTGTATATATTAATGATATTGTAAGTAATTTGTCCTGCAAAGTACGCTTTTACGCAGATGATTGCGTTGTTTATCGTGGTATCGAAAACCCAATTGACAGGGGATATCTTCAACGTGATCTTAACTATATTCAAACGTGGTGTGCAAAATGGAGAATGACTTTAACTGTAGCGAAATGTAAGCACGTTTCCTTCACATGCAGCCGCAACCCTATTTTATCAAAATACACTCTTGGAAGTATGCCTCTTGATACAGCGTTGGATTATAAATACCTTGGCGTCTATTTTTCATCTAACGTTACCTGGAAACGTCAGGTTGAACACGTGTCCTTTTCAGCCTCCCGCATGCTCAACTTTCTAAAACGCAACTTCAGTGACGCTCCTCTAAAAGTTAAAGAACTTTTGATATTTCACCAACGTAAGATGTATTGCGGAGTACGCCTGCGCCATTTGAGACCCACAATTTGATAATTTATGTGCACTGCTAGAACGCGTCCAGAACCACGCCGCCCCATTTGTAACTAAAAATTAGAGTTTTAACACTAGCATTACATCACTTGAAGAAGAGTTGGGCTGGGAAACATCAAGTAAACGTCGGTTGCATCACAAACTTGAACTAGCTTTACTGTATTTATTTTAAAAAGACTGCTATTGATCCTAACATTTTCTTACTACCCCGGATTTTGTATCTAAGCGACGCGACCATGAATGGAAAATTCGTGAAATTGACTACCGTACTGATGTTTACAAGGGTTTTTTCTTTCCCCATTCCATTCGTGAATGGAATAAACTACCAAGTAATATTGTTAATTGTACATCTGATGCTCTGTTCCACACGTTTTTGTCACGCATGTAATGTTTTTCCTTTTTCCTTTTTTTTTTCTTCAACGGGGACATTGCTTGTACATTTGGCGCGCTATTGTGCTGATTTGTGTCACTTATCCTCGTCTTTTTTTCCCCATGTGATGAATTGCATTCATGTATTTGCGTATACCCCCTGCTGTAATGCCTTATCGGCACTGCAGGTAATATGAATAAATAAATAAATAAAATCATCTATAGAAACAGGTGAAAAAAGCACGCACAAAGCCATGCAATTGGCCTTACATGAAGGACACTTCAAATCGTTTCATTTGTGGGCATTGTTACTGATCTGTTCCTGCTGCAAAGTAAGCAAACCGTGCACTCACAGGGCTCTTAAAATTCAGCAGAAACAACGATTTGTTACACCTGCCTCCTGCTTCGATAGTTATGTTTCAATTTTTCCTTTCTCCTTTGCTCGTGTCAAGCACTTCGCATATGGCAGGAAGGCTCTTCTTGGAATGAGCCCGTACTACAAAGACAGAGCGTTTTGTCACCTTCAAGTGATGGTCACGAAGAGAGAACACCAAAGAGATGTTCCGTTCAAATGAAATTGAAGTGCTTTTTACTGCCTACTGGGGTTTAAAACTGGCCTCGCTAATTCAAAGCAAACCTAGCAATTTTAGCTTGGTTGCATTACAAAATAGAAACAGACCCGTAGCCTAATCTTTATGATTCCTGCTTTTGGCGCATGCAGGGAAGCCCGGGCTCGGTCCCCAGAACTCCCAAGCTGGGAAAGTGTTTCGTGTTTTAGATCTGCGCTCGGCGGCGCAAAAGCCGTAGACACACGGCGACACCGAGACAGCAAAAGTGCCACCTAAAAGAAGTGTTGACAGCGGTGGCTGCACAATGAAATAATAGTTGCAGTTCCCACCGGATACAGGACGTTACCTTTTTGTATAGCTCAGGATAGGAGTGGAGGGGTTGTGTGACCGAGGGTTTGAACCGAGGGTTTGAACATGGTGCAACATTCATGATACAATCACGCGTAGAAGACAGGCGTTCCTTATTAAAGACGATAGACTTTCTTGGGCTACTTAAGCGCAGAAATTTTGGTCTGTCTGTCTGTCTGTCTGTCTGTCTGTCTGTCTGTCTGTCTGTCTGTCTGTCTGTCTGTCTGTCTGTCTGTCTGTCTGTCTGTCTGTCTGTCTGTCTGTCTGTCTTGAAAGGATAAATTTATTATAAAAAAATCATGGTATCAATGATACAACGTAACAACCAGAAACAATTAAACAAGTGCAGCGCCTGTTGCTACAAAACTAACAGAGCCCGAAGGCTACCAGTTACAGACACTTGCAGAAACACACAAACAGCTTCAAGTTGGTTGTAGACAAAAGATTAACATACAAACAATTTAGAGTTGCTTACAACGAAATGATTAACATGCGAGGGAAACAAGGGTACAAAAACATTCGCTTCAACAATGCAGCAATAATCAGAAAAAGGTTGGTGTTAATGTCACAACGAGTACTGTAGCGCACTAACACCCAATTCTAACACCAAAATCAATTGTTACAACGAAAATCCCTAAAGGCACAAGTCTGGAAAGCTGGCATGAATAATAACCCTTTTGTTCGAAACCTCAATAAACCGGGTAGACCAATGTCGCAGAAACTCTTCCTCACCCAAAAGGGCCAACTCGCCTTCCACAAAGGTCACGAAGTGTTGTCTGAAAAAGGAAAGCAAGGGCCACTGCATACGAAACCTCCGATTCTGTGCAACGGCCCTGCAGCGATTACGCCATAGTCCATAATCACCAATTACTACGAATAGTTTGCCTATGGGAGTGCCAGGACACTGTTCTCTTAGTTGATACCGTGCAAGCCCCAAACTTGGAACGGCACGGTGTATGATGCGCCAGAAGCAACGCGCAACAGTGCACCTTGAGAAAGTGTGTGCCGTGGATTATGGGTGACCGCAGTTTTGACAGAAAAAGTTCTGTGTTACTCCCCAGCGAAATAATCTGTATTTTGTGGGAAGAATTCGCCACGCTTTTTGCCACTGGGTGTTTTTGGCGTCCTCTGGCAGCCTACCTGAAGTCAGCCGTAACCAGGGAAAATGTGGTGGATCCACACGCCTGCCCGACTTCGCAGTAACTATTTTTTCACACAGACTGGCAGGTTGTTCATTCACAAAATCGAGATCAGCATCCAGTGCACTAATTTCCTTAGCTGAAGTAATGACGGTCTTGAAGATCTTCGTCTCGACGGGATAGCTGCACTGGGGTGTAGGTTGCTGGCCATAGTTGGACAAAGAACCCGCTTAGACGGGCCGAGAAAGTAGAGGATCAAAGGTCTGCCCGGAGCTTCTACGTCACTGAGAATTGAAGAGACGACTCTAAGGGACAACAACTGGCTCATAAGGTCGATGCAAGGAAGACCATAGCCCCCAGAGTGGCGTGGGAGGCGCAGGGCATCTCTCGCTGAACGCTCCGTGCTTCCATCCCAAAAGAAATTAAAAAAAATGTCGAGGGACACTTTGTGCGTCACAGGAATGGGAGGCAGCATAACCCTGGAGACAAAAAAGAACTGAGCAAGAAAAACTTTTTTAATCAGATAAGATTTCTCCGAAAAAGAGAAGTTAAAAGACCCAACCCGGGCAACATTCTTTTGAATATCATCAACTAGCTCGGGCCACACGCCTGGAGAAACACCTTCTTCGGTATATTTGACGCCGAAAATCTTCAGGTTTCGAACTATTTTTAAGTTATGATTGGGGGCGAGTGTAGCGTTTCAATGAGGGAGGACAGCACTTTTGTGACATTTAACTCGGCACCTGAAAGTCGAGCATAAGACTCGAAGTCCCCTAAAACCGCCGTGAGGCTATCAGTGTCCCGGATAAAAACAGTGACGTCATCTGCGTACACAGACACTTTAACCTAGCCTTGTCCGGGCAAAGGGAGACCCCTAATTTTGTGGTTATCAACGAGTTTTCTGATGAAGGGGTCTAGATATAAGATAAAAACAAGCGGCGACAAGGGGTATCTTTGTCTGACGCCTCTATGAATTGCCATTTCACCCTGTACCACACCACTAATGATCAGGTCACTTTAGAAATAATCATACAATTCTCTGAGAAGCTGAACAAATTCAGAAGGAAACCCATATGCATGAAATATGGCAAGCAGGTATGAATGATTGACCCTATCAAATGCCTGTTTTTGGTCTAAAGAGACGCGCAGGCCGGCAATACCAGTTTGGTGCGTATAGGCTAGCATGTCTCGAGTTAGGCTAAGTGGCGAAAAAATATTTCTGTATGGGACCGAGCCAACCTGTTGGAGTGAGAGGAGGTCCGGCCAAAGAGCATTAATTCTGGACACCAAAAGGGAAGTTAAAATCTGTCGGTGACTCCATTCAGCCACCCGGCCAAAGTGAAGCAAAAGCTGCGCAATGATCTTATATACCCACAGCCAAATCTAAACGTCCAATTCCGGTTTTAATGTTCATACTTGACAACATTGTTGAACAAGAACAAGATATTACGCAAATATGAGGCAGAAAATAAATACGTAAGTGAGATCTACAGTGTTCCTTTATAAAAAAATTATGGATACTTGATTTTTGCGAAATGAAATACTACATCCACTGCAGAAAGAAATTCACTCCGTCGCCTTCTTTCGCCCGCGCCACTATAGTTTCTGGCGGCATTGTAAGAAAACAAGCGGCAACAGTTACGAAAGGTTTTACTAGATAGGTTCCACGTTCTGCTGGGAACTCACGTTGTGTAGGGCAACGTGGTTCTATAAACGATGAAGTAGGGCGCCTCGATTCACGCGAGTCTCCGCCGTACAGCAGCGCTGGCATCGAGGCACCCGGCGTGGAGCAGTGGAACGCGGTAAATTTAAATTGACGTGAGAAAACCTCCAGCGTGTTTGCCTTGGGAGAAGCGCTACGGAAGAGGAACAGTATGAGAGGTGAGCGGGAAAACGAAGGGAGGTATTTACTTGGCAAATGTGGACGAAAGACTGCTGCCTTTCGTCGACATTTGCAACGAAAGGAGCAGATACGCGGCCAATTTTTGCCATGAGCATCAGTAATGCGCGTTCTGGTTAACCAATTTCTTTTTGTGGGGAGGGCTTGTCACCATGATTGTATCTTTCCGCACATATAGGTACCATGTCGGTGTATTCTAGCTACCCGCCATCTAACTTGCAACTTTCTGAGTCAACGATGTTAATCAATAAAAAGGCGCCGTGGTGACACAGGCTGTGCAAGAGCCCCATCCCCACGACCCCCGGTACTAGTGCAAACATACGGTGCAAGCTCGTTGCAGGCGCGTGTGGGCGCACCTGTACAGCGACGCCCAAGAGTCGACGAGAGGGTGCTGTGGGGAAACTCGTTTCCTGCTGCCAGCGCCGCATGCATGATCGCTGTGGTCAGGTGGAGAGGGCTATCACGCCACACTCTTGATGCTCCCCCTTTCTTCATTCTCCCCCTAATCGCGCAACTCCGCTTTAGAGGGTCAAAGGCTGCCGGCGGATAATTCTTTCTGCGTTAGACGTTGACTGATCGTTACCGCGGCGCCTTATCCCAGTTTTCTTGCCGAGATCAAAGGAGGAAGCGTTGCGCGGAAGCTTTCTAAGCTGTCTACAAATTGTTTCTTAATGCCTGTATACTCCCGTCGCTGTCGGAAAAGTTCAGCAGTTGCCGCTTTCTGCCTCTTTTCTGCTTCTCACGGAGGGAGTATTTTTTTGGTTCTGCTTTTGAAACCTGTGTTCGTCTTCCTGTTCTGCTCCGTAGGCGCCTCTGTGCCTATTCAGAACCTGCTGCAGTCTGACACCTATGATTTAGCGGCCAAAAAGCGTCCTTCCCGAGGCACTACCGAATTTGAGCACTGTTGACCGCTGTAAGCACACGCTTGCCGGTCCGCGCTAAGAGCTTTATCGCGACAACCCTTTAGCGCACCCATTAACTGCTACACATTACGAAAAGCGCCACTCTTTAAAAAGTGCTCTAGTTGAAGGATGGTGTTCCAGAGCGGCGGTCTTGTCGACTGGGTAACCATTTTCGGTTAAAGCCATCCTGTTGTACCACCCAAGGCACGGCACGTAATATACATTCGGCACTGATGGGAGCCTAACGTGAAGTACCCCGCTTATTTGTTCCCTAAAAATAAGAGTCGCTTCCATTGGATATGCCATGTAGCTGTCGGGTTGGGATAATGGTAGCGCCCTCTACATCGAAAAGCAAAATTCATTGCTGTCGAAAAGCAAAATTCATTGATGAAACAAAATTGTTTTTTTTTGTAACTTTAAACGAGTACACTGCATCAAACATCGGGCACTCATGCCGATCACTTCAAAGATCCCGTAGCAATATCCACCAGTGATACCCCATGTAAGGTGACAAGGCGTATACAATGACAGCTCCTGTCTCCAGAGACGTATGTCAATGAGACTGGTGATTTTGCCAGGTGATATTTCATACAGTACGTTTTAAAGTTGTCAACATAAAAAGAGACGAAAAAATGAATGCGGCTTGTGTCCCGTTTGCATATATGGGGTATTGGCCTGACGCAGATGGTCATCTAGCAGGTCTGCCTCATTGTTATGTGCAATGTTTGATGTCAATGTTTTGATTTTCTGCAAAATCTGCAGAAACGACAAATGGCTTCCCTCCTTTTGTGCCTCAAAACAGACCGTAACACTCGAAGAGAAAACCCGCCAGCATGCCTTGTTATCACTGAAGACCCATGGCCGACTGTTAATGATACCCGCTTTAGAACTTGAGGAGCTTGGATTCGATTCCTAGAGCTCTTCACCTACATAAGCGTTTTGTCCTTCCTATCGGTGCTAAACGGCGCATGCGCCGTAATACTGGCGAGGAACACACGCCAAGTTGCGTGCGATTAGGCACACCGCAACGAACATACTCTGTTTGGGCCGTGCCTAAAGCATTTATCCGGACCTTCTTGACTAAAGAATCATTTTCAGTATGGATTGGTGGAGCTAGTTATGGCCATTTTACGCCCGTCCGTAGAGTGCCTCAGGGATCGGTGATTTCACCGTTCCTCTTTAACGTAGTTTTGCTACCGCTTGCCTGGCATCTTGGCTCCATGTCAGACCTACACCTTCTGGTGTACGCGGACGATATTGCAGTATGGACTGTGCACCCAGACCTGTCTCGGCAAGCAGCGAGCCTGCAACAAGCTTTAACGGACACACAGAAATGGTGCGAATACGCTGGTCTCTCGCTTTCAGTCGAAAAGACAGCCATTCTGTCCGTGGCCAATGCTTGGGACCGTAGTAGACTGGAAATGTCACCGATCTCGGTACAACTCTCCGGCCAGCCTGTGCGCACTGCCACCTCTCTTCGCGTGTTGGGATTGGAGATTTCATCGTCAGGGTCAGCTGCCTTGTGGTTTGGATCTGCCCGCCAACAAGCAGGTCAAATGCTACACCTTATCCGACGCATTTCACAAAAGTATGGAGGCTCCTGCTTCAAAATAGCCCGACTCTTGGTGCGGTCAATACTTCAGCCTCGATTTATCTATCAAGCTCAATTCCAACATATGACCCAAGCGGAGTGGGCCCGACTTAAAGCAATTACTGCTGCAATGCGGACGATCACCTGCCTCCCTCACATAACGCCCATACCATCTCTTCAGGCAGAAGCTCAACTTAACACTCTGCATGACCTTGTACATCAGCGCCGCTCCGCCCGCCAGCACAAACTTAATTTTGTTGCGGAGGCAGTGGTGTTGGCGATCTACATGGGAAGTCCTCTACCCGCCTTACCAGCCCACCCTGTAACTAGGCCACCCTGGCTGTACCATCAAGTGACCGACAACCGGCTGCTAACTAGACTCTACAGTCGGTCGACCGGAAACGCAGACCCGCAGTCCGCGGCCGCACCATTACTAGCGGCTGTGAACCAGGCCCAGGTTGTAGAGGCATTTGTGGACGCTAGGGCCCAAGACGGAGTTTTAACTATGGCGATCGAATGTCCCTCTCATTCAGAAGCGAACCAAAACTGCGCTTATGAAACACTCCGCACCTGGCCTTTTATGCTCGCGGAGCTTACAGCCATCCGGGACGGACTGCTAGCGCTACGGCACTTCAAGCCCCTGGAAGTTTTACTGTACAATTGTACACGGACTCAACGGCGGCCGTAAGGGATTTGCGCCGTGTAGCCTCGAACTTGTCTGTCTCAAGAGACATTCATAAGCTACTGGATACGTACCCCTGTCCTCTCCGACTTTCGTGGATCCGGCGTAATACTGTCACCGCTCATATTGCGGCGGATAGTTCCTCTCACCTTACGTCAGTTCCACGACCTCTGCCGTTGCTGTCAACTGACCCACATGAACAATTAGTCCAACGCAAGGAAGGCCTGCGTCGCGCCACACGCGCTCTCATCCCACCGTGTGGAACAGACCTTCTCGCTGGGAGGAGGTCCTGCTCCGTAGACTTCGAGTTGGGGTCGCCCTCTCTCCTGCGGTAACCCGGGCGTAGCCACCGCGATACCATGCCCCGTTTACCAACAACTGCCCCTTCTGTACGGCTCCTGCCGAAGACGCCGACACCAACCATCTGCTATGGACGTGCCCTTCCCTGAGTGCAGCGAGATCCCGACACCTTCGCGGCACAGGCCGGCATCCGGGGAGACCCCCCCCCCCCCCCCCCCCGATCTTCAGCGATGGCTGTGGGGGCCCCACCACCGCTGTCATCCGGACTTCCTCCGGGAAACGGGTGTCAACTTGTACCTGTAGGACCCTATGCCAAAGGGCATACTATCGCAATAAAAAAAAGTACACCTACAATAAACTGTCAACATCTGTCGCTGTAAAAAACAACGTGGCACTTAATTCTCGCTTTACACACAGTATAATGGGGGAGAATGCTTGGATACAAACCACTCGGGTTGTGAAAAATTCTTGGTAAACTGCTCCAGGTCCTTGTCGGGGTCATATGAGCCATTTACACAATCTGCATTTGAAGCTTTTGGCGAAAAGTTCAAATCGCGGGTTTTACGTGCCGAAGCATTGCCTGGGCTGTGACGCGCACCCTGGTGTAGTGCTGCAGGTCAATCGAAACCACCAGTGGATTTTTTTACGTGCGCCGGAATTTTATGCCCACTGGTATTTTGGTGTTGCAACGACAGTTTTATAACGTAGGTTACCACGGCGTCCACAGTCACATTCTAAAATTACCTGCCAAGGATGCTCCACTGCAAGCACGTTCGCAATGAAGGACAGCCAATTTCTTGGAGGGTATGATTAGCGCTGAATGGGCTGGTGCCGATGGGCTAATTGCAAACCAAAATGATGTTGTATGGCAGAATGGTAATAAAAACTCATCTACTGGTCAGTGTTGTTGTTTGTAAGCAGCACACCAAGCTAAATCATGCCGTCCGAGGGGACTGGCCAACTTGTTTAATGTAAACCAAGTTTTATAAGAATATTTCAACAAAAAATCCCGCCTCAGTGTCGAAAATTTTTCTGTGAGACGCGAGGCTTCAGGGATTTGCGAATCAGGGTGCTGCGGATGCGAATTTCAGCTGTTGCTGTTTACACATCGAATGCTGCGGAGCGATTTCTTAGACTTTTTCTTTTCGCCCAAACATTAATCGCACCGGGAGGGACCCTGTGCTCGGTATCGGGCTGAGAATCTGAACGCCGTTGTCACAGAGTCACTGTGGAGGGTAAAACTGTGCAATGGACCGGGAAGCACCCTCTGCCAATTTGATTAGCGGGCAGGGAGGGGGGGGGGGGGGGGGGGGTGTTATTCCGACGAGGCAATCATCTTTCGAATGGAGCGGAAGTTAAAGGCGACCCTAAACACACGACCAAAAAGCTGTTTCTCTTTCCTTGAGTCGGCTTTATTCTTGAGACAACTTTTAATCACATTCCCTTCAGGGCCCCCGTCAAACGGGGCCCTGAAGAGAATGCTATGAGAATGTAAAATAAGAGGAGAATAGAGAAAGCAAAGAGAATGGAGAGAGCGAAAATAGGACAATTGGCATACAGGCGATCTACTGTTATTTGGGAATCAATCAAAGTGCATCCTAATGCCCATTTGATTTTTAAAAATATTATGTCCCGGGACGACGCTCACGTTCGGAGCGCAAAGAAACGTGATGCGTACGACACGCAGCCGAATTTAAAGTTTGTATTTCTGTAAGCGCCTATAAACGAGCCGATACCCTCGCCAAGTGGCTATTTGTAAGAGGAAAAGCTCCATTATTGCCTGAACTGGGCCACACATGATTGATGTCTTTTATTGGGCCTTTGTTATATGAATAACCGCAATAAAAGAAGTTACAGCCAATAAACGAGCGGCGCGATAAAAGCAAATCAGACGAGGAAGAAACATGCATGTCGTACAGGCTTAGTGGATCCCATAACTAAGTTCACCTTTGTGTGTGCAGGTGACGGCGTAGCTTTCGCATTGCTTGCAGGCGCCAAAGAAAAGAGAAAGCATTGAAACAACTTTTAATCGCATGGTCTTCAGGACCCACACCCAAGGAGCGAAATTAGGACAAGTGGAACACTGGCGATCAATTGTCATTTGAGAATCAAGAAGCATCGTTATTCTCATTTGATATATTTTCAAAATATTATCTTCCTAGACGACGCTCTCATTCCAAGAGCAAAGGAACGGGATGCGTATGAAATACACCAAATTTACAGTACTTCTGTAAGTGCCTATAAAACAGCCGAAATCCTCGCTGAGTGGCTACTGGAAGGTCTCCGCGCAGAGAATCTCGAACAGTACCCTCTTCTTTCTAGGGGTCCGCTTAATTTCTCCACAAAGTGACATGAAGTCAATTAAAGCAATTAACGAGATAGTTTCAAGACACTGCAAAACATTATCGATATATGGGCAAACTTAGCTCTGCATTAGCATTTTCCTGCAGGCTCTTCATTCAATATTTTCAAGAACAGTCGTTTGCATGTGGTCGCTGCGGGATGCAGGCACTATAAAATATACGCTCGTCCTTCCTTGTTCCAGCATTTAGTCTGGATAGCTACATCAAAGGAGCGCAGTAACCCCGAAGGCCTCGCGCAATGCTGAATACATGCCACGGCACTTTGCCTTTGCTAACAGGGTAAGCAGCGGACACGACTGGTTGTTTTTCCCATAGTGCTCTGTGTGCGTCTAGAAGGAGAAAGCGGTGGCGACGACTGGCAGACGACTCACTGCCCGTCCCGCGTGAGTCTTAGCTTCTTCTCTTCGCCGATTATTTTTCTTATTATCCCCGTTGTCTTCTCCGGTTGATCGCAGGGCTGATGAATCATCCTTCGACGCAATACCGAGCCCAGTCTGGCTTCCACAAATGCCACATTCCAGGGTCAACACGGAGGAGATGGCAGTGCAAAGCTCGCAATAAAGCAGGCACCACAAAGGAACCGACTGTTTTCCGCCCGATCGAGCGCCTCCTGCTCAAGCACGCATGAACACAAATACAGCTCGTCCGTTTGACCCCAGATGTCATCAGGCACAGCTACACAAAGTCTCGCCTTATTTTTTTCTGTTCTTTTTTTTTTTTTTTTTTCATTAGACGTTTGCGAGAAAACAGGCGTCACTCTTAGTACATGCGTGGAAGGCTTTGTGCGGGTCTTACGTCAACGCCTTTATGTTTTCAAGACGTCTGCCTTGGGCCAAAAACATGGGCATGAGACCGAAGCTGCACGTCACCGCAGACAGGGAAAGCCTTCCAGCACCGCTTTACTGCAGGTGCTGATTGCAGCTAGCAAGTTTTAAATGCAACCAGTTGGCCCGATTTCGCGGAATTCATGCCCGTAACCAAAAAACAAGTTGTAGAGTAAGAAGGAGGAGGAGGAGGGTGGGGAGGAGGGTGCATAGTTCCTCCCACCTCATCCCTCCTCTCCAGCTTCCGATATGCCTAGTCTGCCTCGTTTTTCCTCAAGCTGCGTGCATTCACCTTGCCCGGATATCGCTTAAAGCTTCTTCGGGATTGTTAACGCCCACCCTCAGTGTTGTTCTCTTGCCTTCCTTTTTTAATTAAAATTAAAAGGATCCTGAAATTGAAAAGGGCCCCTGGCGCTGCTGCCAGGCACCGGTAGGGGCACTGTGTATGGAGGAAGGACGTGTTCACCACCCCCAAAATATAGGCGTGGTACTATACATGTTCCAAGTGCAGCAGTTACATTGTCCCGGTACTCTGCGTAGTTGCTGCGGTTGAGGCCTTAACGTACGGCATGGAAAGACATGAGGAATGAGTGACGGAAAAGCCGTCGCCTCAGTAATAGCTGGTCTATTTATTTTTGGCCCAAGTTCTGTCTCGTGACATAAGCAGAATCCTTCTAATGCCAGAAGTCCGAAGACGTTAAACTAAAGCTATATACCGGGTCATATGACCGGGTGGTTAAAAATATGACCGGGTCATATTTTTAACCCACGTAGTTTATGATAGCGACTGTATGATGTTCCTGTCGTGTTCAACGCATTATTATGCAAGAGCTCATCAATTGTACCGGAATGCTGGTTCAAGTTGCCTGCTGGGCTCGCAGCTTAGCGTGAGCACCAATAGACAATGACAATAAAAAGTATATATAGTGCAAAAAAGTTGGGGGGGGTGGGGGTGAGCAAATGAAACTTTGAAATTGTGTTGTTTTCTTGATTATCATTAAGTTAGCGGGCAAAAGCTCATCAGCGCATTTGGAATGGCCTAATAACCGTAACGCGCACGCCGAAGTGTCTTTTATAAAATATTTCAGTATGTTCAATTTAAATGCTGTGCAATGACGGAAAATGAGGGGAAATGATTGCTTTTGGTAAAAACGCGCAGTGAGGAAGGCAGGCCCCAGTGAGGTTCGAAAAAAATTTGGTCCCTTAACATTCTGTGAGGAAGTCGTCAAGTATGTTTCTGACACTGCTTACTCGGGATGCAATAAGCTAGAAGTGTAGACCTTAATAAATAAAGCTCAACTATACAGTAACAGAGGAATACACACCACAGAGATCAAGGGCCCTAGTAGCATGTTATTTTTTTTCGCGAAACTCTCAAATGTGAAGGCTGACATAACAAGGTACGCGAGGTCATTCTCTATTGACAATGGCCTCGTAGACATGCCTTTTCACAGGCTAGCAGCGCGATAGGTCTGATAGAGAGCGAAACATAAATACCTACTCGCCCCTCCAGTTAAAATTCGAGCTACTCCAAGTGAGAAATTGCAGTCAGAACTGTCAGCGCTGCCCGAGTCGGATGGTTCGGATGGCCGCACTGGACTAACCAGGCCTCGGCTGGGACTGATTGAAGATGACGGGTGACTCGAACATGGCACCCCCAAGGGTAGAAAAGGGGAACTGTATGCGCCGTGCGGCCACCCGCGGCGGTGAACCTGAGTGAGGACAGGTACAACTCTTGGTGTCCCGTCGAGGAGAGCCGTATAATTAGGCTTCGTTTGAGTTTTCTTCCCGGCGGAGCCAGTACCGACAATCTTCGCCACTCCGCAACGAGGCTGCCGTGTTTGGGGACGGTGCATTTTGCTTCGACACCCAGCCCTCTGGTACTGCCTCTCTGGACTTTATCTTGCACCAGGTGTCAATGTTTGGAGCGACCTTTCCGCGGAAAATACCCGGCGCGCGGCGAAGGTCGGCCGGCCACGAAGTCTCGACGCAGCGGGAGCTGTGCTGGCGCTGTCGACAGCAGGAATGCGGAACCCCCTCTCTCGCCGCGTGAAATATAGTGTGATGTGCCCCGGCGACACGCAAGCGGCAAGCGCGCCCGGAGGACCAGGACGAGGGAAGCGAACAAGTGGCCAATCAGTCAAGCGTTTTACGCCGGACGATTTGTTGCACACGTGGCGGCGCATCGAAGCAACCGCATTGGCGGGAAGTTACAGCGGCAGCGTCGGCACCAGCAGCGCGTTATACGGCGGTGCGTCGCGGTTGTAACGACAGCCCCTATGCTCCCAAGAAACAACCGCGCGGCCGCAATTTACGGTTAGCGGCAACGAGTTACAGGGGAGTTGCAGTGAAATGGATATAGTGTCGAGGCGTTCCGTCTTATTCTTATTACCCGCTAATTCTTCGTTTAAAGTAAAAGACTAAACATGTGGTCACCTTAAGTGTTACTAGCCTTTTTTTTTCTTTACTGTGTACTTTTATTGTGAATTTGCGCTGTTAAATGTCCTGCCTACAATGTGTGTGTATGGGGGGTGCGTCTGCTGCA